>NC_141620.1:10924104-11224104 GCF_047967505.1 Dipteris shenzhenensis | reverse complement strand
TCAACATCCATCGGGTGATGAGGATACATCAATTTTAGATTTATTTTGAGCATCTTATCATGTTGCAAATGAGGATATGGATTTTTTGAAGTTTTCTACAGTTTAATATTTATTGATCTTGTGTGGAAGTAATTTGGTACCAAGGGAAGTTACAACAACATTTGCTACATACATTAGCAAGTCCATATCCAATATAACAATGGCGAGGTTGAATAGGATACCTTTTTTTGTCTCTTAGTTGATGAGTCCATGGATATGCCAGCTATTGAGAACTTAATTGTTTATGCCAATAACATTTATGAGCATGAACCTCAGGTTTCTTTCTTATGATTGCTTGAATTACATGATAGGACAACTAAGGGCTTAGAATTGCATGATAGGACAACTATAGCTTGGAATTTTGCAATGATAAGAGAACATGCTATTAAGAGAGAAATGGTAAACTATTGGAGTATTCATCATGATTGGTTATGCTAATGGATTGGCTAGATTGTTAAAGAGGACGATATCCTTCTTGACATCAGGTCATAGCGTTGTGCACTATATCACTTATGTTTGTCCGACACTTTCAACATAATTCTAATGTACAACATCCAGATGTTTTCATGAAGGCCTAATTGTCTATATTTTCATGAATATTAGGATATATATTACTTTTTAAATAATAATTTATATGAACATTTGAGTTCTTATAATAGGTCCATTCATGTTTCCATGATTGTATGGGCATTACCTTTAAAGGATTTGATATTTGATGATAGTTTTGAGAGGCCATGAAGATGAAAGGTAAAATTTTAATGTGTTTAAATGTTCAAATTTTCCTTTCCATAAGGTAGAATCATAACGTCTCAATTTTGTGATTACTAACTTGATCTAAAGGCTTGCGAATTTGAGGTGGCATATTTTCTCATTATGGAACTTAAAGTATTTTTGGCAAACATTGTTTAAGACCCTATTCCAAGGGAGCTAAGGGGTTTGAAATTTTGAATCTTTTGCCACATGTTAGATGCTTATTGCATCTTTGTTTTCAGATTGTTATTTTGAATATATTTTATGTTGAAAACTTGAAGATAGTGTTAACACGACCCTATGCCCCCTTGTTACAGCATAACATCTGATATATTGGGTTTTAGGGATAGCCCCACTTATTATGGTCAGGTTAGAGGGTTCCAAGGTCTTTTAAAATCTTCATATTTAGCAATGGTTTACGTGATGGGGTTGTTGATTGAGTATGGAAAATGATGCATCCATTTTTATATATTGAGTGCAACCTTCAAGTTAATGTTGCTATGAGTTTGTATAGTCTTTTGGTAATGAGCTTCCCATCATTCAATCATCCCTAACTCTAAATCCATTCCTATAAAAACCCACTCCACCCCCTCATTCTTCTTCTTCCACATCTAGCCTCCATCCTCTTCCCCATTTCGATCCCTATGCAAGACCCTCCTCGCTCTCCATCGTTCACCATCCTACTCCCATCCTCATCATCGAGTTGCTTCAAGCCCTTCTTGCAGAGCGATAACCTAGCCATCCACCCACCATCCATTCACCCTCAACAATACATTGAGAAATAATTCAGAGAGCATTGAAGGTGATAATCTCCTTCTCCCTTTGAATTTTCGTCAAGATTTCCGTCTGTCAAGTTTCCTCCACCCCCTCATCCACCCCCCCCTCCACCTCCACCCCCTCCACACACCCCACCTCCACCCACCCACCCCCCCCCCCCACCCTCCCCCTCCCCCCCAACCCCCTCCACCACCCCACCCCCAATGCCCTCCACCCCCCACCCCCACCCCCCCCTCCACCTCTACCAACCCCCCCCCTCTCCACCTCCCCCCCCCCTCCTGCCCCTTTCCAACCCCCCTCCACCACCACCACCACCACCACCAACCCCCCTGCCTTCACCTCCACTTCCACACCCCCACCCCCCTTCTGTCCAGCACCCCACTCCCCCCCCCCCACCCTCCACCTCCACCTCCACCCCCCCCCTCCACCTCCCATACCCCACCCCCTTCCACCACCACCACCTCCCTCCCACCAACCCCTCGCTCCAACACTCCCCTTACCCCCTCCCACTAACACCCCCCCCTCCCCCTTCCCCCCTCCACCACCACCCCCCCCCCCTCCCTCCACCCCCCCCCCCCCCCCCCCCCCCATCCCCCTCCCTCTCCACCACCATCCCCCCCTTCACCCGCACATGCCAATGCCCTGTCGATGCCCCGTCGGAATTTTTTTGACAAAATTTTTTTCAGCCTTGAAATTTAGCCAATCCCTCCTCCACAACAGGACATGGCAGATTGCCGTCGCAATGATGGTGACCTTGAACTCGAAGCGGATGGGAACAATTTCTTTAACCCTCACAACAATTTTGGCTACAACAATATTAGGTGCCCCTTGGGCAAACTTGAACTTCCCAAATACAATGGTCGGGGTGATTCCTCTGACATTTTGATGCCGCATGCCAAGATGGATGAGATCAATCAAATGCAATCAATGTCGCATGGTTCCCATGGCCTTAACTAATGAAGCCTCATAATGGTATCTAGACCTCCTAGTGGAAGAAAGAGCCACATGAGATCTGCTGCAAACTGAATTCAAGAGGCACTTTCAAATGGAGAGACTACAAGATGATCCCACTCTCTAATTAAGTAAGCTCGAAGAAGGTCGGCGAGAAGATGTACGCATGTACCTAGGCAAGATGAAATGCTTAATTGCCAAATGTGACCCACACCCCAATGATAGGTACCTCATGGCTTGGTTCTTTGTTGCAGGCCTAAGAAAGAAAATCCACAAAGACGACAAAAATTATCAGTTATGAAAGATTCAATGCTGCTCATGCAATAGCAATTGACATTGAGGATGGCATGACCGACTCTAACACCAACAGTGATGATGGAAGAGCCAGTGCGCAAGATAAGCATGCCAAAAAGGGAAAATCCAAGTCCACTGCAGAAACGTCTAATGAAGATCTCCTACAGGCCATGACCATGAAGCTAAGAGAAGAAATGATGCAAGCCATGGAACAAAAGATTCACATCTCTTAGCCACCACCTTAGACTTATCCACGGCAAGAAAATGTATGGTGTCCACACTGCATGGCCAATCAAACAACAAATGAATGTCCCAACCTAAGAGCCATGATCAATGCACAAGCCAATCCACTTGACCAAGGTTGCGGTGCCACATCTGCGTAGTCGGTGGGCATGATGAAAATAGTTGCATCTTCAACATGCACAACAACCCACCCCACCCTTAACAATACCAATCGGTACCCATCCTAATGTATAGGCAACCAGCACTGGCACAAGCACCCCCAGCTTTGAGGCTAAATCCTATTCCCATCTGAACCCAAGTCCCATAATTACTCAGGAATTCAAATCCATGACCATATCCAAGATTGCCAAATCCAGTTCCTCCGACAACTCCAATACAACTTCAAGCCAAGGAGGTAGATTCGCAAATTGAGTATGAAGTTGAGTACCCAGTGTACTATGAAGAAGGAGTAGATTGTTTAATACCTATCTATGCGAATCAAGTTTGGCCCAACCCATATCGAGTGGTGCTACGGTTGTGGAGAGAATCATTGGAGCACAGAGTGCCCTCATCATGGTAGTCCTGCTACTTTCCAACCACTCTGTAGAGATTCTAGCATTGGACATGCCTGTATGGATTGTCCCATGAAAATTAAGGTCTCACAACAAAATTAGGCTAAGCCCCTGACATCCCAATCAGCATCACTGGGGTGGACCATCAAAGTCTAGGGCCGGCAACAAGCATATTATCATAACCTATGAATATAATTACATGTTAGCAAAAAGAGGCCACCAAGGGCCCTAATATTCCAATTCAATCAAGAAGACCTATTTAAAAGGAAGCACAAGTGCCGATACATCCACCAAGCACATCGACATCACATAAAAGAAGCTCCATACTCTAATGCAGAAGTGGAGAAGGCTTGATTTTAGGCACTTCAACAATTGGTGCAAAAAGAACAAGCTCAATTTGAGGATGAGAAGCAAGCACAAGATCCAATCCCTGACTTGGCCCCACAAAGTATTGACATTGTCCTCAAGCCTCTATTCCAACAACAAGATCCACAACATAATGTGCTGCCACACCAACTTGAAGGTGTCACACTCTCTAGCATTCTAAGTTGCTCAGTGTCCATTCCCATCAAAATCCTCTTATAAAATTGTCCCAAACTCTAGGAATGCTCAATTTGAAGACCATGTCTTTGACAATGATTTATCCATTCTCCATGCCCTAATGGTGGTCGAACTTCCCAAAGTTGAAACTCCAAAGTTGAATAATAGTAAAAGATCCCGCAAGAAAGCTAAAGGAGGACATCGCTGCTGCAAAACCAAGGCTGACCACTTCAATGAGTTTGAATGAGTCTAAACTAGAATTGTCACATTGTATCTTACCAAGCCAACTCCCCCAAAATTTGAGCCACCTCCTCTTGAATGGTCCCCTTATGGACTTGAAGGAGTATGCATAGCAAATGAACCATTATTTAGGAGTACTTTGCTAGTGGAAAAGTTACCCCACAATTCCCAACGTAAGAAGTTTTGAAAGTTTAAGCCACATGTGCAGATGAAGTTTGATAATGAGACTTCAGAAAAAGAAGTCCACCAGAGCCTCAAAAATTGATTAATGATACTATGCCACCCAGTGCCCATAGCCCATGTTAGGCTAGTTCAACACCATCACAGGCTGATCTTCGAGAAGTGCCAGAGTACTTCAAGAAGTACACAAGTGGTAGTGTCCCCATAGCAATGCTAAGGCCAGTAAGAGAATCTGAAGTGCAAGAAACCGATAACTTTGGAGAGAATCCAATCTATGAGGGACCAGCCAAAACTCACAATATAAATCTTGCCCTTGAAGGGGAGGAAGAGAAATTGGTATTCATTGGGAAACAACTCACACAAGAAGAGGAAACAAAGCTAAAAGCACTCCTAATGGAATACCGAGATTGCCTAGCATGGTCATATAAGAAAATGAAGGGAATTTCACCAGAAGTGGTAGTACACATAATACCTATTAGGGAAGGTGCCCACCCTAAGGTATGTGGACCTTATTGACACAAAATCCAAAATATGGTACCATGGTCTATGACGAATTACAAAAGCTCTTTGATGTAGGATTCCATCTATGAGATAGAGCACACTGATTAGCTTTCATCCATTGTCATCATGCCTAAATGCAACAAGAAGCTAAAAATATGTGTTAACTTAAAGAATGTGAATGCTGCCACAATTAGGGCTCACTATTCCCTACCTTAATAGAAATAGTGTTGGGAAAAGGTGGCTAGATAAGAGATATACAACTTCTTGGATATTCATAACCAAATAAAAATTGCTCCTACTGACCAATCAAAAATAGCATTTGCTACAAAATGGGCTATATTTGCCTATAGAGTTATGATATTTGGCCTTTGTAATGCCTTGGCCACATTCCAGAGAGTCATGTTCACCACTTTCAAGTCATTTTTAAATAAGTTCCTATAGGTGTTCTTGGATGATTTGTGCATCCACTCGAACAAAAGAGACCACATTGAATGTCTTGAAGCGGTTCTACTCAAATACTGGGAGTATGGCATCTCCTAAATCTAATAAAATGTCAGCTAATGGCCACCTACAGAGTTGTTTTGGGACATATTGTTTCTCAACATGGGATTGCACCTGACATGGAAAAAGTCAAAATCATCATGGAATTGCCTCTTCCTATGAATTCCAAAGGTATACATGTCTTTATGGAACATGCTGGCTATTGTAGAAGATTTATCTTGCAGTATGCCATGATAGCCAGACCACTTTACAAATTATTAGTGGATTTCTTATGGACAGAAGAGTGCGACCAAGCTTTTGAGCTTTTAAAGTGGTGCCTAATCATAGCACCCATCCCTATATCTCCCAATTGGGATATTGATTTTCATGTTCATACTAATGCTCCAAGTGTGCAATTGGGAGTGTGTTTTGCCAACCTGGTGAACATAAGAAATACTACCAATTCTACTTTGCCACAGTCTTGACAACTCAATGGTGCAGCTCCAGATCAGTTGCTAAGAGGTTGCTAAGGGTGGTTTTCAAGCTAGGAAAATTAGTATGAGCACAAGGTATGGCAGTCACCCATCTAGAGGTATTAAAACCCTTCTCCTCTCTCCACTTCAAATCCCAAAAACCTAAATTTTCCATGTCAATATTAGGAGGCAAGTCATCTTGCAAGTCTTCTGCACATTTTTTCATATTTCCTATGATGCTATTGATCATGTGACTTACTCCACCTTCATTCATTTCACTCTTGAGCAGTGTCTCTCCCATTGTGTTGGCTATGACCTCGTTGTTGAAACACTCTGTCTGAATTGCATTGCTAGTTATGTCTGTTATTTGCTCCTTGCTCATCTTACTTATCCCTATACAAAGATGCCGCCTAATGACTTTGAGCCAATTTTTCCTTTGCTCTGCTTGCATCTTTTCACAAAAGGATTTTTGGCAAAACATGCATGAAAAATTCAAGTATTAAGAGAGAATCTAAAATATATTCATATTTTAAATAATCAATGAACACAAAGTTAATTACAACAAAGAACACAACGAACTCCATTCTTATGAAATTTGCATCATGCTTACATGGGCCTACCATTTGAGTGTGTGGAGAAGTGTGTGTTAAACACAAGATTCTCAACATTGGAAGAGTATTTCAAATAATATCCAATGGATGATAACCCACAACTGATTAAAGATAAGCTTCAACTTGGAATCCCTATACATGGGTAGCTTTCAAAGGCCCCATAAATAGGCATGAATTAAAGACACAAATATCATTCGGCTTTAGCACTGTTACCTCAGATGTATGAGCATGAATCAGGGAGACATCGAGCATTAATTTCATGCATTTGGAGGTGGCTCTAGCATGCAAAATGAGTTTATCATATTTATTACCAGTATTTTTTATGTTCGATGAGAAACTCGTGACGTCTACACTTTGTTTATATACAATGCTAATAACTGTAACGTTAGTAGTATGTAGTTTGTCTCTTAAATCTCCCATACCATTACAAGATGTCGAGTCCACATCTTGGTTGAGTGTTCAAGGAGAAGCATCTAAAATGGTCAAATGGGAACCATGAAAAGTCCATTCTTTGTCTGCATATAGTGTTAAAAAAAGTGACGTTACCAGTAGGCAGATTGTTAAGGTGTGACATTTCTAATAATGGACGTCTGTTCCTATAGCTTAGAGTGATGATTGATGCTATCCAGTGAGTGAAGAACCTCTTCATAGTATTTCCCAAAATATCCTCATCAAAACATTTATTTTTAATTGTCTCCTTGGAACCACACAACTATTAGACATGGCCACATAATCCATCAATTCTTCCTCCCATCCATCAATTTCTTCCATCAAGTGGTCGCTCTCCACACATTTGTATATTTATTGGGAAGTTTGCAACCTCTACACATTAGCATTTATGCAATGGTCCCCTACATTCTACACAAAATATTTCCAAAGAGGGCAATGATGCAGGCATAGGTAAAAGAGGAATAGCGAAGAGTGAAATGGAAACAATGCATGGGTTCCCCACTAGTCTATTAATTATACTAGATCACAAGTATTTTAAACTAAACAACACAAACAACCTCCAAACAACCATTTCATATGCAAGCTACAATGACACGAACATCGAATAAATGACTAAGTGTCAAAGATTGGACAATTACATTTAATAATGTTAAATACAACACCACCAAAAGTCAAATAAACGACCAAGTGTCGAAGCCAAAACTATCATACAACATTGATAACCTACAATGACAATACTGCACTCAATTTCTCTTTCAATAGACATGTAACTTTTAATAAAAGTTCTAAATTTAAATAAAATATGGGAGCTATCCCATAAATTTAATTGTCCTCCCTAAGCCAAAGCAAAGGATCAAATTTCTTATCTACATTCACTTTGACTAAGAAGGACAGAGTCCTCTTCTACATAATCAAGTGTCTAAGATTTCAATGCGAGAAGACCAACACCAATCAACTTTATATCTAACCTTCACCCTCAAATCAAGATAGCCGATCTTCTTTCTTCTCTTGCCTTTGCTTGCATTCAGACGCAGAAAGAGAGAGAGAAAAGTTAGTCTCGATGGCTTCAACCCTAGAGCTTTCATTGCTTTCTATCTTGTTCATGATCATCTCATCAATTGATAGCGTGGAACACAATCCATCCCAATCACATTAAACAACAAGAATTTACTTACAACTGGGTTGTAGAATTTTGTGAGGTGAGGCTTGCCCTGTGTATTCATCACCAATACAGCGTGAATCATTCTGAAAGTTGGAAGACTTTTTTATCGTTGGGCGACATCTAAGCACAAAGATACCGGACTTCTACAGTTCGCCTGGAAATAAAATGTCAATAGGTTTCTAGATAAGTCATACCTAGAAACAATATTCGATATGGCACCTACCATCAGATCCTTAGTAATGTTTTGCAAACTCTCTGTACTAGAATTGTCACCATTCTGGGCTTTTCATGGATCATGAAGTTCCCGATCTTCCTCTAAAGCATATGCCATTGCAACCCCTATAGATTTGGAACTTAATGTGCTACCTTTGACAGTCCTTCGATTCTATTTGTCATTTCATGAACCATCCACATTCTGTTTCAAGGACCATTCTGAACTGTTAGAAGCAGCTGTTGGATCAAATTCTTTCACCAATTTATGGAGCGCACCTGCACTTGTATGCCCTTTAGGAAGCCTGAATGCATTCTTTAGCTCTCTCTTTCTTTTCGCTTTGTTAGGGGCAAACCTATGATCATCATGATCCTGATGTGTGTTGTATTCTTTTTGAGACCCCTTTATCATAGCCCACGCTTAAGTTATATTGAAAATTACACTTCTCACGGAATCGTTTGACTGCTAAGATAAGACACAATTGAAGAATCGATGTGATAACATGAAAGTGGCAGGATGGTGTTAGAAGCCACAACTTACCCATAATAGTCATCTTGCATGAGTGATGAGAGGGATGCCTACTTGAGGCAAAGCGTGATTACTAGTGGATGCTGCATGACAACAAGGATTTGGAATTGTCATGGCATGCCATCAAAGTTGCAATGAAGCAAACTAGAGGTGGTGCTAAATGTCTGAAGATGTGCTAAATAATCAAAGGTGTTGAACTTTCACCCATATGCCTCACTGATCTTCAGCACCAGCAGATGGTGAGTGATGAACATGAAGGCTGTAGTCATTAGATGCTCCTAACATGTAGAGAGTGGTGGGAGGGAGAAATGTTTTAGGATGTGTCACAAAATTTTGATCTGGGAGCTGTGTCAGAGACCGGGATGCTCCATTCCAACAGCATCAGTCAATGTTCCATCGACCTGTAAGCTCCAACGACACCCAATGACCTGGAAGCTCTGTTGAAGCATCTACGGTAGATGAATCATTGCGTCTATGGGATGAGATATGCCATGAGATACTGGTGCATGCAATACTCATGGGAAGCTCTCAAACTCACAAACAAGGAGGTGAAGCATGGGCTGAGGTGAAGCTCTAAAACACACACAAGGGGGGGGGGGAGAGAGAGAGAGAGAGAGAGAGAGAGAGAGAGAGAGAGACTATATACGAGAACAAGGGTGTTGCTTTAGCAAGAGGGGATCATGGAGGATGGGGGAGAAGGAGATGGCAAGGAAGAGGGAGGAGGATTAGGAGGGGATTTCAAAAGTAGCGGTCCATTAAGGGGCCATTAAATTTCATTAAATTTTAGCAAGATAAGATTCCTTCACAACTTGTAGAGAGCTTGCAACCATGTTACTCTTAAGGCCATTTGAGGGCCATTCTTACAACAAAGTTGTGGAAAACATGTGGCTACATGGAGTTATTAGAATTAAGCCTAGATGGCCTAATTGTTGAATTTTATAAGGGATTTTGGCATGTCATTTAGTTGTTTCGGTTAGTATGCTTAATTTTATGTGTTACAATGGTGTTTTATTAGAAGGCATGACTAATGGCTTGGCTAATATCTTTCCTAATAGTCCTAGCTCATTATTTTTGGGGACTGGAGACCCATACCGATGCTCAAGACTTCCTTTAAAGTGTTGGCTATTAAGATTAGGGATTTTTGCTTGGGTTTGGTGGATAGAGAGAAAAATGTATTAATCCAAAAATTACAAAAATTCATTTGGTGATATTCCCATGGGAACATGCATTGCCAATGGTACTTTAACTTTAAGTTGACAATACCGCTCTAGATCATGCGAATCAAACTGCTCTTCCATACTCGAGTATGTTGGTCTATTTAGGAGTATTTGCAATCAAGTACATCCTAAAGTATTCCTCACTTACCAAATGTGCATAGTGATCCAAATTATTACAACAATTCCTTTGTTGATATTCTCATGTATTTGTCAAGGGAAGATTAAACTTTGAAAATATTGTGAACATGACAATGGCCATGGATTTTGCCAAGAAATTCAAGTAGAGGTGTGTATTTCTCAACCTAGAAGATAAAACTATTATAGTCTAAGATGGGAATACATGGTTAAAATAGCTTTTAGTGAATATGATTAGTACTTTGTTGTTGAATTAATCCATGATTTTATGCATGAACGATGGGGTAGTGGGGTCACTATTGGGCTTTTTTTCCAATGCCTTTTAGCTCTTTTGGGGAGTTTTGTGTGTTGATTGGTAGTTCTTCCTTGGGATGAAAATTTGGAGCGAAAGCTTATCATGGTGAATATTGGGGGAATCTTGATAAGTTATTGTCTTCATTTAGCACTATAGATTGCTCTATATGATAGAATTTTAAGACATGGCAAAAATTTGGGCTTTTGGTATTACACATTTTGAATCAAAATATGTGATGCTGGGGGACTGAAATGTGACCATTCATGAGAGTAACCAATATTATCCTAAACGAGTCTTGATAGATTCTACTATTCCATTTTTAGCTACTACCTATGGAATTTGCATGGTTGGACTTGTCTATTCTCTCTTCTTGTATTACATTTCAATTCAATGGGGGTTCTCGTTATAGAGTTCAGTAAACATGTCAAGTTTCTCTTTTCCAATTTAATTGGGTGGTGGGAATGGTGGAGGAGTGGTGGAGAACTTAGAGATGCACAATTTATTTGCCACAAATTCATACACATGCATGGATGCACAACATACACATATACATACAAAAACACAAACACAAATGTATATACATGAGATATACATATACATACACATGAAGGAATACAAAAACACACACACATACAAATACGAGTACCTATAAAAAATTGCACAAGGAGTGCACAACTGCACACATAAGCATATATATAAATATGCATGCACGCGCACACACACACACACGCGCGCGCACACGCATGCAAGCATGCATGCATGCACACACATACACACACATACCTTTGGGGACCCTTGTGTGCTTCTGGCTTGTCAACATACTGATGGACCATGAAGATAGGGAATCATACTGAAGTATTTCATAAAGAACATGATGTTCCAATTATGCACAGGCTCAGTCCCAAGGAGGTTATTGCATCCTCTAGAACTTAACAAGGCTTTTTATTCTTGTTTTCTCCATAATGCTTTTTATTATTGAACATAAATAGAGTTTGGAGCACTACTTAAAGGCTAGGAGGTCTTCTATTTACTACTTAGATTACTTAAAGAAAATAATTGAGAAATATCTATGTTCACTTGAAAGTGATGGTGCATGTTAGTTACTTTACATTGGTTGGGACTATGAGTGGTCGACCCAATATATCCCTTGGATCACCACTTGGACCCAAGATATCTACCACAACTTAGTAAGTTGACACTTATTGGACTTGGACCACTAAGTCCATCTACTTAGTCGGTGATGAACTTAGAATGATTTTCTCACCTTACAAAGCATTTATAGCCCATCTATTGGAGATAATGGACAACTAAGTATGATGAGGGACCTATTGATACAAAAGGATATACCGTAGAGACATCTGGAGAAGTGACATAGGGATGATAGTCTAATTGGCATTTGGGATTTATTTATTAATGGCATCAATACAGTACCCTCCTTGCCACTATGATAAGAAAGTAGACAGTGAGGTGGAAGGAATCCCATGGAGGGGATTTAATGAATGATTGCTCATAAAAATCAATACATGCAATAACCCAATATGTGATTGAGTGACTACTGGAGTTAGAGGTTATCTAATCTATATATCTGATGGGCAACATGATATGTGTGTAAAGATGAAGACTTTACAACCCCAAGGTTGTATACCCACACTAGATACAACAATGACTATGAGAGGGGCTTGGACCACACCCACGAGGAAATGGCACAGATGGACTTTTAATGCAAAGGGAGTACACAAACTCCCACTAAGAGAAGGAATCTCCAATCATCGGGAATGTTTACAAGCCCATTGGAATAGGGGATGGCGAGCTCTCCACCACTTCCATCCACCACTATGCGCAGGTTTGGAGGTGACTACTTTCCTACGGACTTGCTTGAGAAATTCGAGGTTCTTTTCTAATTTTCATAATTTTACTTGAGTCTACTCTCTATTCTGAACTATTCCAGCTGCCCTTTCGCCACTCCTTTGCTCCACGAGGGATAGATTAAGGGACCACGAGGGATGTAGCACTAGTTGGTCGTGAGGAGAAAGAAGCTCATTGTCTCGTGTTGCATTCTTTGCATTCTCGTGAGCCCTGTAGCTATGTCCCTTGGACTGTGAATGGTTTGTGAGCCCGATTGGATGCATTGCAACTCTATACATAGGAACGTTTTCCTGCAATAGTAGTGTGAGCTGTATATGGAGGTCCATTCCAAGCATCGACCAAGCACCCGGTCCATTCTTTACGCCTCAGAGCCTCCTTATGTCTAGACTCCCCATTCTTTACGCCTCAGAGCATCCTTATTGTGGTAGAGCTCATGGGACGTTTGATAAACCTTTCTGTTTGAGCACGAGCTTGCCAAGTATTGGCGCTCATTTCAGTGACGAGCAGGCCGCGCCAGTCTTGTAACTTCATCGAAATGCTCCTTTGAATTAAGTAATTTTTCATACGGCTGACAATCAAGCGACAAGCTCTCTGTCGATCTATCACGCTCCCCAACAACTACTGTCAAAAGTTACTTTGGACACTTCCCGGCCAAACTCAACACTCAGGGGACCTTCCAGTGCTGCGTAGCTATGTAGATCTTGGCGGGATAGGAAATGTTAACACTATGTTTTGATATGGAGCCCATGTATTGAAATCCACCTTAGAACTAGCAGATGAGGTGGAGCCTGGTCGTTCTTCCCGGGTCGGGGAAACAACAGGGAATAATGATGTTTACAAGTTGAGGGAGCAGTATCTCTGTAGATGTATATTGAGGATTTCAACATGGAACCTTTACGTAGGGACAGTCACGAAAAAGGTCACCAACCGACTCTCCCCCGAATCTACAGTCATATTATCTATCCCAGATGCAGGGTAGACACCAAAGGAAAAACCCTTGAAAAGAACCCAGCATCAGCGACTTGGATTTCACGACTTTTATCGACACATATAGTTACGATGAGCATCCATAAGAGTTAGCTTCACTGCTCCTCCATACTTCACTGCTCATCCATATCTTTATCTATTCAAGCCTTACCTTCATAGAGTCCGCGCAGTTGATGTTATGGGATGGGAGATCAGTGAGCAACTGATTTTGTCATTCGAATTATCATTAATGGTATAATACGTGAAGTCGAGCTCTATTCAAGAGCTTTGATCACAACGTTAGCCATGCATGTATAAATGATTAGCCAACTCACCTTCAAAAAAAACACACAGAGCATAGAATACGGTGAAGTACTTCTTCCATCACGCTAGAGGCGCTGGCTAGCAAATCTCTAGCATTCTAGTTTTGATTAGCAGGAGTATTACACTTTGTTGCGACTATCTTTCCTTTGGGATAGCATGCTTAGATGCAATCTTGTTTGAGATAAGCACGCATTGCTATGATACTTGGAATTGGAACAACAACTCAACATAGGACTAGAGAGTTTTAAGAGAAGAAGAAGGTCATTTAGAGAAAGATTTTCCTTTAATTCTCTTTTGGACTTTATGGTACTTGATTAATTATGATTGCATTGATAAGTGAAGCACATTGCCCCATTTTTTAATGATTACGTGGACCTCCTAGAGGATTTTTTTATTTAGGCATGCATCCAAGTCAATTTATGATCATGGGATTACATGCGTAGCCACCTATTTTCATTTCTTTTCCTCTGGACCCTTGGAAACTACAAGAGACTATGAGCAACGAATGTTTGAAGACGTATAGCCCATGCCTAATAGTTCGACTAGTTGTCCTAAAGTCATGAGATAATAATTAGGGATATACTAATAATTAGAGAACTCCCTAATAGTTGTTGATTCTTTCACTTTAGTATATATTTTCACCAAATAATGTTAAGAAGAAAAAAAGACAGATAACTAATGGTTCATCCTTTTACTAGTACTTTTTATAAGTGACTTTGATGGAATTTTATTAGTTGAGAACTATGGACCTCACAAGCCATGCATTATGCGATAGATTGGAGATTCCATAGGTCATACATTAAGCTTGGCACTTTGAGATGTTTTGGACTCTTTATGTACTTAGAGCACTTGGGTAATATTTTACCCTTAGGATGGTATTGGGTTACACTATACACTTTATACTTTGATATGTTACACTTTACAATTTATACTTGGATAAATGGAAAAGGCCATCATTTGTCATGAGTCGGTAACTTGCTAGTAGTGTTTTTTAATTGTGTTACATTTCTTGAGAACTTCTCCTAATGTGACTGGGGAGAGAATTACCATCGGAGTATTCTTTTATCTTATTAGTTATATTATGGAGAGATTTCCTATATACTGAATTAAGAAACATTCATGGTGTAATTATTAATAGAAGTCAAGAATTTAGCATGATTTTAAGTGTGAAATGGTGAAAAGGCCATGTAGCAGGGAGTCTGTCCTTCAATTCTGACATTCTCAAGGACCTTATCATACTTTGATGTGTGCATGAATTTAATTGTGATACTAATAATTGGAAAGTGCCAACAGGAGATTGAGGAAAGGTATAAGTATATTGAGGTTATATTGGGATTTTTTGACCTTGGGAATTCCCTTGGACTTGGTTGGAATACCCAAATTTATGGTTTACTTGAGATTCCCACTTATTACTTGGATTTCACTAACATTTTATGTGCATTTATTCATATCTTTAATTGCCCACCTCTCATTACTATTGAATAGTAAAATGCCAAGATTTGATTATGCTAATCTAGATCGAGTGACACTGATAACAAAACTATGTGCCGGTATTGAAGCCTGTAGTCCCACAATTCATAGTGTGCATGTTCTCACGTGCTATATTTGTGGATGGATGCAGGTGAGTTGGCATACCTCTCCATCAGGTTTGCATTAGAAAATCTAAGGCATGAAGACACGATGTTGGCAACTTCGAGGAGCACTCTATGCAGATTTTCTCCAAGTATTGCTAAATAAGATTGAACTCTCTATTGGAGACTAATCATCAATATCGTTGTACTTTTTGAAATGTACTGATATAAATGTGCGTATAATATTTGACTCCCACTTTGACACCTTATTAAGAGGAATGGTATGATATGGATTATTCTCACTTATGCGGTATTGAGAAGTTGGTTATTAATGGACTACTCTCACTAGGTGTTTGAAAAGGGCAATAGTAGATGTTTGCAATTGGTTTACTATGACATTGAAAACTGGTCTAGTAGTATAGTAGGATAGATGTTTGATAGGAAAAACACACACTAGTATATCCATTATAAGATAAGAAAAATCTTACGACTAATGGCTATACTTGGATTGACTTGTTTCAGATAATTGAAGTTTGAGGCCTGATTGTGGCACGAGGATTATGGGACCAACCCCTTTCCTTAGTTGCTATGCCGTGATGCTTGGACCAACATCAAGTTATTAGATGCATCCATTGCCCATGGTATGGAAGTTTGACAAAGAAATGCAATTCACCTTCACATATTTGATATTCACATGAAGTCTCCATATGGTAGAGGTAATCTATCTAGAAGCTTGAAATGCTAATTATCATTAGAAGCATGTTATTTTGATACTTGGGATTGATACCCTCGACCAACTAGTCAAGCGTCTTGCACTTGATACACTCTATGATTGTCCCCAACCCACCGGTCTAAAGGCTCTTCCATGACTATAGAAATTTGACCACCCTCCACCGACTGGTTAGAGAAAATTGATACTTCTACTTACTTTTCACTTACTAGTTAGAAAGGAGTAATGAGACACTGGTACATCCATTTAAGTTTATGTTTTAGTTTATGACTTAATCTAGGGTAGTAGTCCGACCCAATCCATTGTGATGGGTGGACTACTCCCCTCACTTGGATTTTGTGTCAGACCTGCGGGAATGTGGTTGGTGGGAAAGACACACACACACACACACACACACATCCCGGACTTGGCTTGTCAACATACTAATGGCCCATGAAGATAGGGAATCATACTGAAATATTTCATAAAGAACATGATGATGTTCCAATTATGCACAGGCTTAGTCCCGAGGAGGTTATTGCATCCTCTAGAACTTAACAAGGCTTTTTATTATTATTTTCTCCATAATGCTTTTTATTATTGAACATAGATAGAGTTTCGAGCACTACTTAGAGCCTAGGAGGTCTTCTATTTACTATGTAGATTACTTAAAGAAAAAAATGGGAACTATTTTAGAATGCCCTCTTATTATTTACATTGACAATTATCTATGTTCACTTGAAAGTGATGGCGCATGTTAGTTACTTTACATTAGTTAGGACTATGGTCGACCCAATATATCCCTTGGACCACGAATTGGACCCAATATATTTATCACAACTTAGTAAGTTGACACTTATTGGACTTGGACCACTAAGTCCATCTACTTAGTCAGGTGATGAACTTAGAATGATTTTCTCACCTTACAAAGCATTTATGGCCCATCTATTGGAGATAATGGACAATTGAGTATGATGAGGCACCTATGGATTCAAAAGGATATACCATAGAGACATCTAGAGAAGTGACATAGAGATGATAGTCTAATTGGCACTTGGGATTTATTTATTAATGGCATCAATATAGTACCCTCCCTGTCACTATGATAAGAAAGTAGATAGCGAGGTGGAAGGGATCCCATGGAGGGGATTTAATGAATGATTGCTCATAAAAGTCAATACGTGCAATAACCCAATATGTAATTGAGTGACTGCTTGAGTTAGAGGTTATCTAATCTATATATCCGATGGGCACATGATATGTGTGTAAAGATGAAGACTTTACAACCCCAAGGTTGTATACCCACTAGATACAACAATGACTATTAGAGGGGCTTGGACCACACCCATGAGGAAATGGCAGGGATGGACTTTTAATGCAAAGGGAGTACGCAAACTCCCGCCAAGAGAAGGAATCCCCAATCACTGGGAATGTTTACAAGCCTATTGGAATAGGGAATGGTGAGCTCTCCACCACCTCCTTCCACCACTATGTGCAGGTTTGGAGGTGACTACTTTCCTATGGGTTGGCTTGAGATGGGACCATGGATGGACGACATTCCAGGTTCTTTCTTGATTTTTGTAATTCAATCGGAGTCTACTCTCTATTTTGAACTATTCCAGTTGCCCTTTCACCGTTCCTCTGCTCTACAAGGGATAGATTAAGAGACCACAAGGGATGTAGCACTAGAAGGTCATGAGGAGAAGGAAGCTCATTGTCTTGTGTTGCGTTCTTTGCATTCTCGTGAGCCTTGTAGGTATGTCCCCTGAACTGTGAATGGTTTGTGAGCCCGATTGGACGGATTGCAGCTCTATACATAGGAACGTTTTCCTGCAATAGTAGTATGAGCTTTATATGGAGGTCCATTCCAAGCATCGACCAAGCACCCGATCCATTCTTTATGCTCAGAGCCTCCTTACGTCTAGACTCCCCATTCTTTACACGTCAGAGCATCCTTACGTCTAGACTCCCCATTCTTTATGCCTCAGAGCATCCTTATTGTGGTAGAGCTCGCGGGAAGTTTGATAAAGCTTTTTGTTTGAGGATGAGCTTGCTAAGTATTGGCACTCATTTCAGTGAGGAGTAGGCTGTGCTAATCTTGTAACTTCATCGAAATGCTCCTTTGAATTACGTAATTTTTCATACAGCTAACAATCGAGCGACAAGCTCTCCGTTGATCTATCATGCTCCCCAACAACTACTATCAAAAGTTACTTTGGACACTTCTCGGCCAAACTCAACACTCAGGGGACCTTCCAGTGCTGCATATTGTAGCTACATAGGTCTTGGGGGGATAGGAAATGTTAACAGTGTGTTTTGATATGGAGCCCATGTTGTGAAATCCACCTTAGAACTAGTAGATGAGGTGGAGCTTGTCATTCTTCCCAGGTCGAGGAAACAACAGGGAATAATGATGATTACAAGCTGAGGGAGCAGGATCTCTGTAGATGTGCATTGAGGATTTCAACATGGAACCTATAAAAAATTGCACAAGGAGTGCACAACTGCATAGATAAACATACATATTAATATGCATGCACACACACACACGCATGCATGCATGCGTGCACACACACACACACACACACACACACACACACACTTCCTACACCTTCCTCTCTTTTGGTTAGACCCTGGCCCCCTTCACTCTCTCTCTCTCTCTCTGTCTCTCTGTCTCTCTGTCTTTCTGTCTCTCTCTCTCTTTCTCTCTCTTTTTTGTTTTTCTTATTTATTCCTTAAATTTCTCTTTAACTTTTTATTTTCCTTTATTTTCCGTACTTCTCTTTGTTTTTCCCAATTTTTCTTATCTATTTTTCCTTTTTCTAACACTTTATCTCCAATTTATCTTAATAATTAAACCTATTTTTCCAAAAAAAATTTACCTACCTCAAATTAAGTAATAATAAGCTCAATGATTATTTATTATGTTCATTTTGAGTTGCTAATCTATTTTTGTATATAAAACAGGTATTCACCCTAATTGAGGGTATGGATGTGGTGTTATATAAGAAGAATGAAGTGGTGGCTTTTGGACGAATTCATAGTCTTGATCCTATGAATGTGTGTCATTTCCAACGTTGTGGTGAGAGAAGATGTGTAGTGATAATCACCAACATTGTAAATCCTGAAGTTCATTTAAAATATCCACATGGAGACTTTGAAACATTGGGAGATATCTTACACTGTGACATATTTGATATGCAAGCACACAGAACACTCTGGGACCAAGACAAAATTGTTCCAAAGACATACTTTCCAGATATCAAGAAAACTTATTTTGAGGGGCAAAAAGTAGAGATGTTATCTTGCTCCGGAGAAGTTTTAGCAATTGGTAACTTTAAGGGCTATGCTCAGAGTTTTCTCTGTATAGTGGAGATAATTAAGTTGACTAGTGCAGGTGTCATTCAAAATGCAATGGATAGTACTTCACATTTAGATGTCCATAATACTACATCTCAACTACAAGTTCATAGTACTTGTAAATGGGGGTTAGGTTTCTTGAAATCAAGTTTGCCTAAGACAGTTTCCTTCAATGTCATGGAAAACACAATAGAATATTATCAGAAGAAAAAGACTATAACACAAATGGGATCCAAATTGATAAGAAGTTATAGTAGTAATCAAGAGTATCATAGTGGCATGCTAACAGGTATTGAGGACATTATAGTAATAGATGTTGATGTAGAAAAGGTTTCTTGTGTTGCAAGTGACTCAAATATAGTCACTGGTATAGAAGACTTGTCTTGTGTTGCAAGTGACTCGAACAGGCTCACTGGTATAGAAGACTTGTCATGTGTTGCAAGTGACTCAAACAGGCTCACTGGTATAGAAGACTTGTCCTCCTGTGTTGCAAGTGACTCGAACAGGCTCACTGGTATAGAAGACTTGTCTTGTGTTGCAAGTGACTCAAACATGCTTACTGATATAGAAGACTTGTCTTGTGTTGCGAATAATAAGATGGGACTACAAAGAAAAATACATGCAAAGATCGATGGGATAAGTGATGCAATAATAGGAATTGATGATATTAGTGACAATGATCATGATGTTACCACTCGAACACAAGGCAAAAGGGGTAGAGAATCTGAGACTTGTCATGTTATTCGTAATATTGTTGCTAGCATGCTAGAGAATATAGATGGGAGAATCTTGAGTAACGAAGGAGAAATAGTTCAACCACAAAATTCAAGAGGCATTGGCAACAAATTGACATCAATGAACGTGTCTACCAGATTGCCATTTCCAAGATATTATAAGGTATCAAATAATTCTCAAGCCCACACAACATTTGATTATAACGATGAAGATTCAAGGGAAATGGATTCGAGGTTTGATGGTCTTACAATTAGAAAACGCAAGACACTATTTACAAAAAGAAAGTATGTGAATGTGAAGAGGCAAAGAATCATGGCATTAATTCTAGAACCAAAGAGACATGTAATGCTATCCGAGGAGAATATGGAAAGGACGCTTATGCAAGTTTGTTGCAAGAGACTTTGCATTAGAAAAGTTGGGAAAGATGATTGTGCAGCCATACGCCTTGGTATTTGGAGTAAGACAGTGCCTAATAGACATAACTATCTTCTTCAAGAGTTTTCATGCTTTCTTCATCAAGGCACTAATCAAGATTTGAGCACAAGACATTGTAAACCTAGATTGAAACCGATGGTTAATGGGAGACCCATTTGCAATCGATAATATCAATGGGGTTAACTAGACTATCACATGGCACATACTGGACCATCTGGGCAAAGGTGAAAGAAAAAGTGGTTCATATAATTCATGGAAATACCTACAAGCTTAAATGCCATGGAAGCACTATAAATGCAACCACAACATTAAAGCAAGTTCTCGAAGACCATGCATTACCGCAGCCTCATCTTCAACAAACAATGCTAGATGGACGTGTCAAATGCCAACAACATCTTCCTTTGGGAATGACAAAGAAGGTTGTCCTAGAAACTGTCAATAAAACTTTACAAGACAGAGACGAGAGCATGATTTCACGATCAACCTTGTACAAAATTTGGCGTAGAGATTTTTGCCATGTCAAGACACCATCAAAGCCTTTGGATGTAAGGGAGGGGGCTGAATTTATGGGAGCAAGAGGCTGAATTTATGGCATGTATCTTTATGCTTTTGGATGTAAGGGAGGGTGCTGAATTTATGGGAGAAGAAGGTTTAATTTATGGCATGTGTGTAGATCCATTTGGAGAATGCATGTGGCTGACTTTATGGCACGTATGTTATCCACTTAGAGAAAGAAGGTGGCTGAATTTCTGGCATTTATGTTTTTGCATTTGGATGTAAGAGGGGGGCTGAATTTATGGCATGTATGTTTTTGCATTTAGATATGAGAGAGGGGGCTGAATATATGGCATGTATGTTTTATATATAGGGAAAATGCCTATGGGAGATGAATCAAAGGATGTGTCCTTCAAAGAGAATAAGGAGCGTCTCTCTTTGCAAGATAAAGCTCAAGTCTCTATTCCTCCGATCTCAGGGGTAAGTTTTACACCTACATATGATGAGGTGTTTAAACCACCCAAAATGATCTGTAGGGATAAGAACAAGCTATATGGGAAAGAGCTCCTAGAAAAGTGCTTTAGAGACCAGCATTCTCTATTGCTAGAAAACTACCATCGTGTACGAAGGTGGTTCGAGGGAATAGAGACTGTTATAGTTCTACGGCATAAAAAGGCAGAACAACAGCATATTAAAGGCATCATCCATGAGTGTTATCATGAGATAGTGCCTCTAAAGTTTAGTGGAGTTGAATATAACTGGAGAGAGGAAGATATATACAGGTGGTGGATCTCCTCAAAGCAGTCTAGTAGGAAATACTCGAAGAAGAGGACCCTTGTAAATAATGTGAGTTGGCCTTTCAATCATATGATATTTTATAAAACTGTATATTTGCAATATAGATATGATCTAGTCAATGTATTCTATTGTGTTTCAAAGGACGAAACGAGCAAAGTTCAAAGAAATCTGGAGCTTAAAGCAACTAGTCCTTGTATTGTCAAGTCTCCACATAATTCAATCTCAAAGAAGGTATGTTCAATACATTTAATGGTTCTCTAGTGTGAAGTGAAAATTTGTATTTATTTGCATAAATTGTGTCACTTCTTACTTGGATTATTTAAGTCTTTAGCAGTCTATTGGAAATTCTATTTCTATTAGAGAGGAATTTCATGAACAAGGATATTCAACATTTCAGGTTGTTGACGCATTTGAAAGATACGTTTTTTCAAGAAAAATTAAGAATTTGGATTTCAAAATGATCTATAAGAGTTTAATAAAATTTTGTATGTCTACTTGAAACTTTTTAGAGATATATGGAGCCTCAAGCAACTACTCCTTGTATTGACGAGTCTCCACGTAATCCAATTTCAGAGAAGGTATGTTTATATTAATACCTTGAATGGTTCTCTAATTTTAGTAAAAAATTATACTTTTTCGTGTAATTTATGTGACATCTTACTTGGATTATTTAATTCACTGGCAGTCTATTGGAAATTCAGTTTCTATTGGAGGAGAATTTTATGGACAAGGATGTCCAACATCTGAGGTTGTTGAAGCATTTCCAATAAAAGATATGTTTTTAATTTTATAAAGAATATAAAATGTTTTCTTTAATAAAATCATATGTTCTTTTGCATAGATAGATAAGTTCATGGCGAAGAGATTCAAAGGGTTTGAGTATTATCACTCTGATCAGGTGTGTAAGTTTCAATCATGAGTTGTCTTCTATTTTGAAAAAGTATTATTAACCATTCAGTTATTCACAATTCATCTATCTTGAATATTTTATGTCAGGATTCTTATGGTGAAGCGAATGCTGATATGAATGAGATGACATTTTCTAAGATGCTTCATGGTGACATCACTACAAATGAAGATAAGGTATGAATTGCCTTCATGCTTATGATTGAAGCTATTTTCTTTGATTCAATTGTGATCAGCATCTTCTTTTTAGACAAGTTTTAATTTAATTTTGTCATATTTTTAGGATCCAATATCAAATGTGATTGATTCTACGAATGAAATGTCTAGAAAAAGTGAACGAAAGAGAAAGGTAAAAGTTTTCATTTATGCAATACCCTTTAAAAGTAAAGCAAGTACTTTGTATGCTTGTATTCTTTACATAATTCTTTCCAATGGCATTAACACTACTTATTGTTTATCATTCATAGGTGAGTGAAAAAATGAGAGATCACTTAGAACAGAAGACCGTGCAAAGAAGTGATAAATCCCAAGGAAAGAGATGCAAGGTATTCTTATATTTAGAATTTATTTTCTATGATTTAAAGTCTTAATACCTTGATTTTAATCTCAATTTTTTATTTGAATTAGAACTTAAAAGATATTGAAGGTATGGACATGGAGGTGACTACGATTTCAAGCGAGTATAAAAGAGTATGTAATAGCCTTTTACATTAGGTTTGATTATTTAAATCATTTGCTTTGAATTTGTTAATATATTGTCACTTGTTTTGTTATTATGCCCTCAGGTGGATGACATTTCAGAGGAAAATATGGAGACGATACTTTTGAAATACATGGGAGTCCACACAATTCATGATATTTAGAGATTTCCATATGCATTATATTATATATATACAAAGCATCAATTTATTGGCTAGAACTAAAAGTGGGCTGGACCTAAACATGTGAAGTAATGCTAATAGTCAAAAGGATTTTTCTTTTTGTACGTATTTTCAAAACCATTGTAAGTAAAAGATAATTATTAGCAGTAAGTATGTAAGCATATTTTCTTTTTCATTTGTTCTTTCCACATTCACAAAAGCACATTCCAATCAACACAACATAAAAACCACAATGCAGATATTTCATTGCACATGGAAATTGAATTACCAATCTTTGCATGGACATGATCCAACCTATGATCTAACAAAAAACCCTAGTCAATTTGTGAGGTGAAAGCAACAAACATACAAACCATTCACAACTTTTTAAAACATGATCACTTCACACCTAAAACGTCAACTTTGAATTGCATGATCTTCTTCAATGCATGAGTTGCAAGGTGAGGTGCAAGGATAAGCGACATGCAGATGCAAACATAAGCGGCATGCTAATCAAGCACAAGAGGACAGTTACAAGGTACGTGCTTTGGGCACTTGCATGATGGCATTGTGTAGAGAGTCTAAGCCCGACATCACCCTAACTTCTGCAAATTTCTCACCACGTAGATGTAACAAAAAGCTTTGCTCCGTCAGTTTAGACTCTCTTCAATCAAACAAACAGATGTGTCCAACCCGCTGTTCGTCGGTGGAAGATTGAATCATAAAGACTTAGTCTTTCTCAATTGTTAGCAAGCTTGACATCGAAGGCTACCGTTGCGAATGACTTTCTATCACCTACCCCAACTTTTAGCCATGACTTGTTTGAGAAGAATCATATAGCCAACTCCCCGTAGTGGAACATGTCCACAGTATTACACACGGTTCAATTGTGTAGCATACAGCTAGCAAGAGAGATGGAGACGAATGTACAAAGTAAATGAGAAGCCTATGCAACTGAATCGAGGCTTAGAAAGAACATCCATGTAGCAGGAAAGAGAAATGACCTAACATGTAAAAGAACTGCAAGGCAATCACCTTGCAACAATTGGACAAGGCAATCACCTTGCAACCGTTGGACACTTGCAATCATTGCCCTTGCACCTTAGAGCTCGTTTGCCCTTGCAATGTCTGCCTCTCTCCATAGCCTTAATCCAAGGAAAAGCAAATGGCCACGATGAGCCAAAGGGCTCGGTGTAGCGAAAGCCTAGAACATGCACCTAGCCATGCAAAGCTCCAGTTAGCTGGAGCGAAGCTAACCCTACTCTAGTTAGCTAAAGTAAAATTCAATTAAAATGTCAAAATTCAAATTCCCCAGCGAGTATGTCCTCCCATACATTGAAAAATGGGAAATTCCCATTAATTAGTTGTTGGGATGAGAAGAGGGGTGAAAAGGAAGAGGGAAAGGGCATGATTAAACTCAAGGATAAGGGGGGAGGGATGAGTTTCAATTAAGAGGGACCACTTAAGAAGGGAACATTAAAGAAGAAGGCACATGCTAAAGGGGGAGGGGGAATGGGGACCATTTGAAGGGGGCTTTAAAGATGAGGGCACGACTAAAGGGGGAGGGGGAAGAGGGACCATTTATAATATTTTAGTTAGCAAATAGATATACTCTTCCACTCTATAGCTTAGTGGTAGGAAGAATGTGCACTCTTCTTAGACATAGCTTAAAATAAATTAATTAACCCCAATAAATCAATTAATCCATGGACAAAAATAGGTTAATTAACCTCTATGGTCCAAAACAAATAGGAGTATAATAAAGTTGAGCAGCAAAGGAGAAGAATACAAATTGAAATCTCAACTAGGTTTGGACCATAGGCTTCCACATGGCGTCCTTATCCACTGGACACATCTAAGAACTCAAGAAATGAACAGAAATTCTCTCTTTCATCAATGGAATGAAAGGATGTTTACTCAATCACTCTCAATCAATCTCGATCTATCACTCTCTCTCACGTGGATCGCAATGCCTTAGTGGAAGGCAAGGGAGCTCTAATACCATGACAAAATATGAAGAGGGGAGAGGAGAAGAGTGGAGATGAGGAGAGAGGGCACAGCTAGAGAGCACACCACAAATGACTAACTGTACGCTAGATTTAGTTGAAAATGTAGAATATATGCAAACCCATTTAGGGTTAGGGTTAAGGGATCTAACCCTTTCCTTTATAGCACTCTATTGGGTTAGTGCTTTGCACATATGATCACATGATGGTGCTATGAACACATGATCACATGATGTTGAGCGTGAACTCTCAACAAAGAGGGTAACGAAGATGTACTCAAGCCGATGTTCTCTAGAGGGAGAGTTTTGCAAATGAAGACAACAATTGTTGATTTCACCAGAATGCATCAGGTGCGAGTATTGTATGGTGAACTTGTGTTTCATTCGCAATGTGGAAAGGCCACAACTTACTGGCAAAGGGAGGCATGATGGATCCATAAAATGAAGAGCAATGTAGGCAATTCATTATATGTACAAATGAAGCTTTATTCGATGGAAATTTTTACAGTGGATGTATTTTTGTCGAAAAGCGCCAATTTGCATAGTGATGTCATGACTACAGCTGTACATATGGAAAACCATTGCAAAAGCATAAAATATGTATATGAAAGACAAACAGAAAGCGATAGACAAGCCGAGAACGAGTATTTACATCACCTTTGGAGCATCAGGGAGCATTGCTTCTAAGCACTCTCACTGAACTTTGTGATGAAGCCTGAACTATTGATAGTGAACTCCCCCATCGGCCTCTTCTCGAGTAACATCGAACGCATGGCAACAACGCTCCGGGAATGGAACTCAAGGAAAGGGCATCGGAGACCAAGAACTTCATCAACATGCTGCCCACGAACCTGTGCCGCTACTTGCGATGCGTCTCTTAGCACAACACAACATTTTAAGCACGGGACTTGTGAAATGCTTTGTACACCATCACAGGAGTAGCAATGTGGTCGCAACGGGTCTCCATTGACTCGGGATCTGCCACGAGACTTGCAGTGGTATTCGGTCAATGGGTTGTTGAGGCTGACGAAGTGCAAGACACCAACGACCTGTAGCATACAGTTCTCTTAAAGCACTTTTAGTATATCAGATTCAATAAATGCAGGGACAGGTTTGGCCGATGTTGTATACCTTCTTTTTGTAACCCATTTGCGACATCTATCGAATGAATGCATCATGGAGCGATGTTCTCAGACTCCCTTTGGGCACTGTACCAAGAATGGTGAAGTCAAATACACCAAGTGCGTGCCTGGTGCGCATGTAAGATATGTTCCTCGCTACGTACATGACGATCCCTTCGTCCACAAATTCCTCCACTAGGCGTGCAAGAGTGTGGCGCCTATCTGCAATGAAAGAAAGCTGCTAGTAGCGAAGAAAACATGGGGATCAAAAGAGAGGTAAAGGGGGGGGGGGGGGGGGCAGGGAGTGGATAAGTCCAAGTAAATGTAAAGTTGAGTTTTGCTCACTGTTGCACAGTCTTCTGGGTTAGGACCGTGAGCGATAGTGATCTGGTGTGTTGGAGGCCCTTCCAAATCCACCTTGACAATCACGAACGCGACTCTGTCAATGACCGATGTGAAAGGCACCCTTATGTTCTCCATCTGGTTCGTAGCCCATGGTGCATGTCGGCATATGACATTGTCTGGGACAAACGAAATATTTCCCTCAAAGGGCTCACCCTTGATTACTGTCGTCATCGCATTGACACGTAAAGAGTACGATGAAGTGCCCCCTTCGCCAAGTGCTCTTTTGGTTATTATAGGTCCCTCCACCCGGAAAAACTCATCTACCTAGAAGACTTCTTTAAAGTCATTGACATATGGTGGAGGGACATGCAAAGTGATTGTCTCCGAGCAGGCACTCTCTGTGAAGTCAATGCGCATGCACACAGGGTAAGGCACATCCTTCTCTTTGAAGGTTCCATATTCACAAGCGCTTTCCCCTCGAAAGCGAAGCGGTACGAAACAAACTCAGAGAGAGTGCTTATTGGAAGTACAAAAAGAGCAAGTACATTCGATGCTCATGAGAGTGCGAGAATGTTCTCTCGAACAGGCCCGCTCCCATCAATGGTTGTAGTTTCAAATCGAACCTCGTGCGAGTCTTCGGGGACAGTTTGCGAAATGTGATGTGCAGTCTTTGAGCTCGCTAGAAAGCAAGGACAATGTTTTTTGTGAGCACAAGTATGTGGAAAGAGCCAAAGAGTTTGTGAATGTCTCCCATGATGTTTTTACAAATCCGTGAAGGTTCATTTGTTTATGCGTCTGCATTATTATTATGCAAGCAAAATAGAAGCTACCAATGTAAGCAAAATTAAGCAAGTTGTTTCGGGAACTACAGGCAAATGGGTTGGTATAGAAAAGTGTACAGAGAGCGAGGCATTGTATTTCTCTTTACATCACATTGAACTTGAATTTGCCATTGAACTGAATTGTAACATAATGAGTCGTGTTTGCAATCGACAAATCTTGGCACAGTGATGGTGCTACAACCAAAACTATTTAGAGAGGGCATGAAGACTTGTTTTCTCTTTATATGTTCTAAATGTTTTTTAACTACTTGTGCTACCAAAAGTCTTTATTAAAGTGGACTGCTTTGGTTTGCAATTTCGTCCCTAGAGAAACAAACACCTCCAAAAATACTCTGCATGCATTGGAATATCTAATGTTTCATTGAGTGATAAAAAATGAAATGACGACACTATGCGAAATAGTTTCCTTACATTAAAGAACTATGGATTGTGCAATTGGTCTTGCGAAGCATTGGAAGGAGTCATTCTTTTATTCATTTGTAAGTTATATTCAACTTGAAGCTGTTTGTAGAAGCCGTCTTTCAAAGCAAAACGAGGATAAACACATAACCTTAGAATACTCTTTAGGGGAGACTTTAAAAGAAAAGCACTGAGGCATGTCCATCAGGTGTCCAAAACTTTGGAACCACTCGTTCCTCGGGTATAGGTGGCCTAATGTCTATAATAATTACGCACTTTATTTTTGCCTCGCACCCTTTGTCACGTGATATTTGGCAAACTGGAGCATGGAAAAAATCAATGAAAATCCATTTGCAAAAAACAACACTAGAGGAAAAAAAGAGGAATCAAAATTTTCCCTCGGCACATGCTTGCTTTGCTGCGGCTTGGAACGCCGTCTTCAGTGTAGGCTTGGGGTGCTTTCGGATACCTCCCTCCTTCCTTGGAGCAAGATCCAGAGGCATACTTGCAATTAACGAGGGTTTTGGAAATGATCTATTTATCAGGCAGGTACTTGATGCGGATACCATACCTTCCCGTGCCAGAGCACACAGTGCATCTCTCATTTGAGGGGAGAGGCCTACACACAAGGCGGTATTGATAAAACATTCTTCTAGAGAACAAAAGATTTGATGCGGCAAAGTAACTAATAACATGAAACGCATATTGGCTTCAATTGCTTTCCCACTAGAGCTTTTGGATGCTTTGTCGTGGATCGAATGGTCTAAATAAATATAAAGCCATTAGGTAAGGATGAAAGACTAAAGAAAGAACGGAAACTGGAAGCTATAGTGACTGATAATTGATTGTAATGTGGAGTTAAAAAAGAGCTTCATTCCACTCATTTTCTTCTGGATATTGCTCTGCTGCAAGCATCAATTTCTTGGGTTCTGCAGGTACATCGCCCTCCTGTAGTCCACAAAGCCGTTCGTTGGTTTTGCCTGTTGATTCCTGTACCTTCTCTGCAGGAACAACAATTACAATGTCTTTTGCAAATTATGAAAGAGAGCGAGGTAGGAGCAGGTCACGACATAGCTAGCAGTTTCTGCATAATTTTCATGAACAAATTATTAGTGAGCAGCGACTGGCTTTGGAGTCACAAATAGAACCAAAATAAAACTTCGACGATATATTTTATTGCGCGATGAGGTTCCAGCGCACACAACTGGGGATCTGGCGCTGGAGACCTTCACTCTTAATCTCATTAATGGACAACCGTTTAGCGTCCATGGCATTGTCTTTGGATGCGGCCATACCAACGAAGGCCTAGGATCCTAAGATTTGGAGAAAACGAGGCCCTGTGTGCACATCCGGATGTACAGTATACGAACTTTCTGGATGACCGAGCATCCTTGGTAGGCCGGTAATTTTGAGATCGATTCGTTCGACTTGAGTGCTGCTGACCGAGGACCTGAACTTCAAAATTCATGGCATAAACTCGAGGTCAGGCAAACAATTTGACAACCATACTCCGAAGAGCCATCTACAAATGCAGGGAGGCACCATTGCTGGAGTTAAACAACAGAAGGATGCACTCGTGTACACTCATAGGCCGAAACCTTCAACTAAGATTGTCCTATGAGCGAATGCTCGCAGTGCCAAAATGGTGGACGATGAAGAGAGCGTTGTTTCTGCTGCACCAAGTACCCCGACTAATCTCTCCCCAAAATTCATTGGCATCAGAAACAACACAGCCAATTCTTCTGTTAGGGACGATGAAAGTATGGGAACAAAGGGCCTAATTGTCGTGACTGCATGAGCGACAGGCTGGCCTTCATTGAGAGAAGAGTGATGAGAACGGACGACTGGAATCACGAAATATTATCTAGGCGTAAGGAATAAGAAGCTGTAATTAAACGAGGAGGCGAATAGTGACACCGTTAATTCGAGATTCAACATCGTCCTTGTATTCGGCCATGTTCATCATACGTGAAGGATTGTATCAAAACTATTAGAACACATTACTAAAATCTACGGAATTTTATCACGAATATTAGATTGAAAAACAGTGTGAAATCTTTGAAAAGAAGTTGGAAAGGAATCTCGAAAAAACGGTTCACCTCTTTCAAACTCTCCACTACTTGTGTCCATCGAGTCGCCATCGCCTTGAAATTTATATGGGGAAGAAACTTGTTGTACTTCAGACATGGTTACTGCTAGTTGGTTGTAGAAGAACGTAGGATACAGAACAAGACAACAAAAGCAAGGATGGACGTCGCGCACCCTCACGATCCATGCAAATGGTCTTTTATAGGTGAAGGTGCTTTTAGAAAGCCCCTACTATGCGTGTGAGGCTCTTTATTTTTCTAAAATGGGATTCATGACATTCCTGCTCCAACGTTTTCGAGAATACTTGGGAATTCTCTGGAGGATGGTGTAAGATCCCTCCTACAATCCTGGGCTTCAAGAACCCGATAGAAGGCAATACGTGTATCGCTGCAGTATGAAAGTAGTTGCAATTAATGTGAAGCTGCAACAGCAAAGAAAGAAATATATTGCAATGCTACAATATTAAAGTTGTTGCAATTAACGTCGAGAAAAATAGTTGCAATTAACATCCAAAGATGCAAGACCCCGAAGAAACTGGATACAAGATTCTCAAGCTCGCCTTGTCCGAGGCACCTTCAATAACGGCATCATGACACCAAGCTATTCACGAAGCTCACAAGCTCATCCAATTGAGGAGATCAATGACGCATTGACATTCGGTAATCCACTAACTTTCAAGTCCTCCGCACGCAAGGATCTTACTCCGTAGCTCCTCTCAATCAATCGCTTCTATGTATATTCCACTCCACTTCCAAGAGGTGTAACCATTCCAAGGCCTATAATCATGGTTCAGTAAAGTCTATTATTCCCAGTCTTGATTCTGAATGTCGCGTAAAGAGACTGCACCTTACCTATAACCACGACTCTACGCTGGCACTGGCAGGGTGGAGCACTGAAAGTTGGCTTGGATGTGTTCGAAGAATTGGAAGCGAAGCTCTGAGAGCAGTAAGTGTTCAGAATACTAATGCGTAGCGGAGTCGTGCTTTTGTGTGGTTCGGAGAGGCTTACCCGTCTACCAAATTTATTAACTCTTAGAAACGCACTTTAGGAAAGGAAAGTAAAGAGAGTAGCGGGATCCCTCCAGTGTCCACCCAACCCTTCCTCGCTCCCCGTTCGTCGATAAGGTCTTCATGCACTAGGAACATTACTTCGTAGTGGCGCGCTGTAACGTAGAAAATAGAGGTGAGGTTACCATCACGTAAACATGTCCTCGAATTGAATCACAAAGGCTTCCAGAAAAGTGACAAACATGTGTCTAAATTGTAAGCGCTTTCCAGCTGAAAGTTTAATAAATTTGAAAGGGCACCTGCCATCAAACCATAAAAAGTAGAGATAGGCGGCCATGGATTAGTTCCATTGACCATGAAAGACGTAAAGCTTCTTTAGATAGATTGGCAAAAAAGCCTCAAGTACACAGACTTGGTACCTTCCTCAAGCTCGTCAAGATCTGGTAACGCCTATTCGATACAGAGGTCGGTGCTCTCTAAGAGCATTTCTTACTGTGGGGATCTATCCTCTTTAGGATGCATATTGTGAAGCCGTATAGCAACGGATGTCTAAATTTAAGCAAAGCGAGGGGAACTTCGAAGTTCGAAGGGAAGATAGGCCGGTGGAAAATTTTGCGTTCACTACTTACTCTATCATGGATCGTCTCCAACTTCCATCCTTAAGCCTATGGCTGCAATCCAGTAAGCAGAAGGATTGGAAATGCCAATTTGCATAGCGATGAGAATAACAAACAGTAGGATTGGAAATGGCAATTTGCCGCTCCGAGAGGCTCCTGACAATTCTGTGATGAGACGCAGCAGTACCGAGCTTCAATCGCGGCTTTCGAGTCCTGCATGAAGAACAAAACGGATGATGGAAAAAGCTTGAAAAGCACTCGATCTAGAGGCAATGGTGATGTGTAGTGACTGAGGATGATGATGATGATCATGAAACAAGAGGAGAATACTTGAACGCATCTGCATGGAGAGGATGAACACCACAGTCCATGCAAACTTCATGACAGAAAGCCATGCAGCGATGATGATTGGGCAAAATGGACCAAGCTAAGCAAGTAGGGACATGTGGGCGGCAATTGGATTACATGCACGGGACGACACATGTAATTTTTAAAATGATTTTTAACAAGATGAATACCATTCATAAGGCCTGCCGGAGATCGAAAAAGAAGACGAATTGAATGTGCAGCATGGAAAAGGGGCCAGAGGCTGAGAGAGAGAGAGAGAGAGTGAAGGGAAGAATCCGAAGAAATTAGCAATGAGAGAGGGAGAAAGAGAGAGAGAGAGGATTTGAAGCATTGATGTGGCTCCATGTGGCACCAATCCCTTTAAAAAATGAGCTTTCTCAAATGCCATCCCTTTACTTAGGCCTCCATATATGGCAGGCCAAAAAACCCCATTTCAACTGTGCCCAGATGAGCCGCCATTACTTAAGCTTCCACTTTAAAAGTGCAGGTCAAAAATAATAAAGGGTGGGCACGTTCAAAGAATCCAAAAAAAAAAACAAGAGAGTCTAAATTCACAATCTTGCGACCACGGAGGGGATCGAACCCTCGACCTTTGGATCCGAAGTCCAACGCGCTAATCCACTGCGCTACGCGGTCAGTTGAAGTAATTTGTTGAACATATAATATATAACTTGTACTTAAAACGTTTTGCAGTCAGCATCGATATCGCCTTCCCTTTCAGTATCTCTTCTTCTTTGTTATTAGCTTGCGTTGCCATCGCCATAGCCGCCACTCTTCCCTTACCACCATCGCACCAGCTATGGCTTCCTCTTGCTTCTTCTCGTCGTCCCTCTGCCTCCCCCGTCGCTGCCTCCCCTCCTCCCCCTCCCTTCCTCCCCGCCTCCTCTCCTCCTTCCTCCACCCCCGCCCCCCCCTCTTCCCCCTCTCTATCTCCTCCTCCCTCTCCATCAAGCGCTTCGCCTTCTCCCCTCACTCTGAATTCACCACCAACGAGATCGACACCCTCGACGCTCCTGTGGATGACGAAGATGGATCCCCCCTAGCCCCTCCCGACGTCTCCGGAGCCCCTGATTTTGGACCTGGCAATGACTTCGCAGATGGCAGTGATGAACCCCCCGAGGGCCCTAAGCTCTACGTCGGAAACCTCCCGTGGAGCTGCAACAGTCAGGAGCTGGCTGAGGTCTTCCAGAAAGTTGGCAGCTTGGAGATGGTCGAGGTAATCCTTTCTCGTCCTATATCTCCATTGCAACAGTCGCTCGAATCGGATTGTCTCTGAGAGTCCTTCCTTATTCTACTGCCGGCAGGTCATCTACGATAGGGAATCAGGGCGGAGCCGTGGCTTTGGCTTTGTGACGATGGGTTCTATGGACGATGCGCGTGCAGCAATAGAAAAGCTAGACGGGGCTGTATGTTTCTGCGTCTACTTCTCAGTCGATAGCTCTCCTCTCCTCCTGCTGCTACGCTGGCGAGTTTAAATAGATTGGAAGAAGGTGGCCTTATCGTCCTGGTCTTAACTTGCAGGATTTTGGAGGCAGATTACTCAGAGTTAACTTCCCCAACCGCAACAGGGGTGATCCACCTCTTCGCACTCGCTTTGAGGGATCCAATACGAATAAGTTGTTTGTAGGAAACCTAGCGTGGGGCGTCGATAATGGAGTGCTTGAACAGGTATTCAGTGAATATGGCAAAGTTTTGGAGGCGAGAGTAGTTTATGACAGGGATTCCGGAAGATCTCGGGGGTTTGGATTTGTTACGATGTCTTCACCCGCTGACGTTAACGAGGCCATCAATAAACTGGACGGAGCGGTGCGATTCTTGGGTTTTCTTTCTTCCTTGTCTGTTGTGTCCTGTTGGTTCACTGTAAGCCATCTCTACACGAATTGAAGCCTGAACTTTTGTTATTTGACTTCAGGAGGTGGAAGGAAGGTCTCTGCGAGTGAACCTTGCATCTGACAGACCCGCTGCCAGAGGAGACTTTTTCTAGAAGACTTGTTCCAGGTTTAACATGTCGCTCTCTTATGGATGTTTCTTTTGGGAGAAGGGAGCTCCAAGGGGCAGCACATTCAGGCTTTCATGTTCTGGAGCTCAATTTCTCTCGAGATCAAACTATGATAGCTGCAACTGTAGTCTGTTTACTGAGCAGAGGAGTGCAGCACAAAGCGCTATAAACTGGAAAGCAAAATGCTGCATGAGGAATTTATTCAGTCTCTTTGTGAGATGAGAGCTACCACGACTTGAACATAATTTAAACCCTTGTATATTTTCCTCTAGTGTTATGGAATCCTGCTGTATCTTGGTTGTTACAATCAAATGAATCTCAACCATTGCTATGATTACAGGTTCTGCGCTGGGAAAACATTGGTTTTCAGTGTTATACGGAAGATTAATGATGAGTTATGAGATACATTACAGATATGGCTCCCTTTCACCCCTCATGTCAGCAGACCACGAGATTGTCATTTCACATTTTTTGACCTTCATATTCCTCTCAGAAAGGGTGCCTATTTTGCACCCCTGGACATGGCAACTGCATGCCTTCTAAGTGCAAACCTCTGGCACAATTTCTGCTTGGTGATTTTCAGCCAATTATCTGGTTGCGCATTTCATTGGCGTGTAGCATCTATTAATGTATGAAAGAGAGAAAACCGTCATGACCATTGCAGGCCAGTCAGCACCGTTCAAAGAAATTGCAGCATGTCTACCAGCACAACCAAACCAGTCTCATTCAAGAGGCTAAATTTGATGTTCAAGTTAAAATATCCTTCTCCCATTGGCAAGATCACATTTTTTCCATGTGGTCCATTCGATTAGGTTTGCTGGTCGACATTCTCTCTCTCTCTCTCTCTCTCTCTCTCTCTCTCTCTCTCTCTCATGTCAACGAACGCATACTCGCACGCACCGCCCACCTGGCACTGGCACTGGCACTTCATTTCTTACAATCTGTGATTCCAAGTTTTGGCGAGCAATCCTGCCTTTCTTTTCACGTTGTCAAATAATGCATTTGCGGCCACCATTACGCATTGAAGAATGAACCGTACCCCTAGAGGGGTTGCAGCTTTCAGATCCCATTTGATGCCAAGGTATTGATCTTGCCTGCACTTGAATATCGAGGCCAGCAACAGCTACAGCATGTGGTGAGGTATGAGAAGTTGAACGTCCTTTGCTGGGCCGCAGACTGACCTTGGATTGTCTGGTTACGCTTCCTTGCACTTGGCCAAAGATGAGAGTATCTCTAGATGAGGAAGCCCTTGCCAGGCACCAGTGTTCTTTGAAGAACCTGGTTCTGTAGAAGAGTGCACAATGCAGCATGGAGTGCTAGATTTTGCCACAGAAACCAGAAAGGATGAAATTAAACATGGAGGGAATGAAAGCCAGGTCAATGATGAGGATGCAATAGGGAGCACCCATAGTTCAATCGTAAAGGCTGGTAAACTGGTTGATTCCTACCTTGAAAGCACCTGATATCTATCCATCTATACGTGCATGTCTTTCTTGCATTCATATCGTTATCATCCTCTACATTTGTGTCTCCAAAAAGTAACGCTATTCTATGTTGATTGTTCGTTGGGCTACTATGCAGGGTCACCCAAGCTAAATAAGCTAGAATGAAAGCAAGTGTAGCATGATGGTTTGCTAAAAGCTGTATTTATCAGTGTAGAAGCGCTCTATTTTGAGAAGATTAGCATGAAATTGCCAGGAGTGGATTATTAATCACCAAGGTGGTAAGATGGCATGAGCGGATTATCAATCACAAAGGTGAGTCTGCAGCAGCATAGAGAGACAACACAAAGCTCCCATGGAGATAAAGATGAAAGCGGCAAAAGTTGGCACCAGCAAGGGAAGATGCAAGCCTACATTCAGCAGGATAATGAGAAATCCTTCCTTGCACTCCTCATACTAGAACCTCACTTGAGACAGGTCATTCCTCGAAAAAGTGTGTGATAAGGTATTTTTATTCAAAATTATGTACGTTGTCTGTGTGTGATTCAGGAAGCATTGGAAGGAGAGTAAGGAATTTTTGGACAATATTGTCAATCCTTAATTTGCCATTTAAGATTTTCAAAGCATACGGAAGCACAATCCAAGTTCAACCCTGTGGTGATGCCATGGATCAGGATACTAGTTGTATTTTAATGTTGCTAGCTGTGATCATGCATTTGAATGAATGGAGTTGTGATGCCATGGATCAGGAGACTAGTTGTATTTTAATGTTGTTAGCTGTGATCATACATTTGAATGAATGGAGTTGTGGTGCTGGTTGTGTTTTTGGTGCTCATAACGCATCTGTTACTTACATATGTACATAAAGGTTTGAAATAGTGGTACTACATTTGTCCAGGTTATTTTTGGTTGCACCAGAGGATTCACGTCTTGAGTTGCTGGACATGTTATGCAATAGTGGTACTACATTTGTCCACGTTATGTTTGGTTGCAGCAGAGGATTCACGTCTTGAGCTGCTGGACGGGGAGGCAGAAATGTTGCTGCTTGCAAGGTTCACATGCAATCATCTTATGTACAGATAAGATGGTCATGTTTCTTTTTCCAAAAGAATATGTTGATTTTTGAGCTCAGAGCTCGTTAGCTATGGCTATTGTTTGAGCTCAGAGATGTGTTTATTTTGTTTGCAACTTGTTCTAAGAAGAGAGACAAGCTTCCACAGCTTGACAGCAAGCTCCCCTTTTTACTGGTTTCTAAGGATGGTATACATAGTCTATTTCTACTGTTGTGCTTGCCAAAAAATCTACAAGCTCCCGTATGCATTCTGAACGGTAACCACAGTTTCTGTTCTTTTATCATATTGTCTATGCACACTGCAAATATCTTCATCCTCTGCAGACTTGAGCTGGTTGGGATGCTCTTCCTTCTTTGGCATGCTATCATTCCCTCTGGCCAATCGCTCCAGTCTGTGTGTGGTTAAGGCTCTGATGAGTGTCTTCCCAATTTGACTATGTGCTATTTCGAGTATATTGGGCAGGTTAAGTAGAGGTGACTCCCCAGGTATGTTGGAGTAAAACCTCTTTGGAATGGGGTTTTGTCAACATGCAGGCTGAGTATGTGTGGGTGGAGCATAGGAGACGTAGCAGTTTCATTGGGTTTGATATGTTTCAACTATCTGGATTGGATTGGAACAACCCACTTGAGTAGTTGTTGATCGATGTGTATCTTTTTGCAGGTCCTTCAGCAATCCAGACCTTGAAGGCGTTATCAATTGTTGCTGGCTTTCTTTCCTGTATTTTGATTTTAGGGGAACTTTAATATTGAAGTTATTGACTGTACTCATCGGTTTCAGACAGACAGGCCCTCCTCCTGACACTGATGAAGACCTTAGCAGGCTGGCTTGCTTGCCTGTAATGTAGGTTTTTAAGAGACCTTGTGCATTTTCTCCAGGTGATTAGAACTCTGATTATCTGTTTCATACAGCCAGGCTTTGTCCCTGTAGGTGTGTAGTTTGGTCCAGGGTTAAGGTATTGTTTCTGATGTTTTGATTGAATAGATGCTCCCTTAGGCACAATAATAAGGCTAAATGCAGTTATCTTAGGGCAGCAAGCTGGCAACAGAGTCTCAATGTTCTTTCCTGTAGATTATAGGCCATTTCGTTGCTGTGAACCACCTATATTGTCGCAACCGTTGAAGGGGATGCAAGATTGGGAAGTCTGCTTATATGGTCCTGCTGTTTGTGATACTGCAATTATTTTGTATAGTCTGAAGTTGAAATCTCGGGATCTTTCGTGATCTAGTTTCAGTAATGCATGGAATGTAATGCTATGATCTTGGACTTTCAAGGTGGATATGCCCTTGGGTTGGTCATCCGATGTCCTCATTTGGACCATTTATGTGTTTTGTGAGTTCTGCACTCACCTGGCTTTGATCCGCAGAAGCTTTTTGTTGATACATGCTGGCATGGACCTGCTAGATCCTGTCAATGAAAACTCGTAAAGGGCACCTTGAAACCCAGATATGAGCTTGTGCTGAAGTTTTGCAAGATCCATGGATCAACACTGAAGATGCACATTAGATGTAGAGCAGGCTGCTTTGGAGCAACAAGGCTGTAGGCTCGTTTTTGTAGGAGGATCTTCTCTCTCTCTCTCTCTCTCTCGCTCTCTCTCTCTCTCTCTCTCTCTCTCTCTCTGTCTGTCTGTCTCTGGTTTGGGTGAAGTGATTTGTTGTACGCCTTAGAGACCTTGAAGTTTGTGTGGATCCCCCCCCGCCCCCCCCTCCTTTCCTCTAGGCCAGATGCACAGATCGACACTGAAGATGCACATCAGGTGAAGCAGGCAGCTTTGAGAGCAACAGGGCTAAGCAAGCAAAATTCTATTTTGAGCAGGTAAAGACGCTACTGTTTTGGACTAGGCTCATTTTTGTAGGAGGATCTTCTATTTGAATCTGTTTGTGTGTGTGTGTGTGTGTTGGTGGTGCCTGAGAGCCTATGGGCCATGAAAATCTGTCAGGCTCTAGGGTGTTCTGATGTTTTAACAACTCTATGAGAAGCTTGTGTGGATTGGTCAACAGAGTCCCTTGACTGTACTCATCAGTTTCAGACAGACAGGCCCTCCCCCTACCGGTGATGAAGACCTTAGCAGGCAGGCTTGCTTGCTGTAAAGTAGGTTTTAAAGAGACCTTGTGCATTTTTTTCCAGGTGATGGGAACTCTCATTATCTGTTTCGTAACAGCCAGGCTTGCCCAAAATATAAAGGTTAAATGCAGTCATTTTAGGGCAGCACGAAAATCTCAATTTTCTTTGCTGTAGATTATAGGCGACTTCATTCCTGTGAACTGGCTCATATTGTAGCAACCATTGAAGGGGATGCAAGATACTGATATGGTCCAGCTGTTTGTGATACTGTTAATTATTTGTATAGTCTGAAGAAATCTGGGGATGGAATGTAATGCTATGATCTTGGACTTTGAAGGTGGATATGCACTTGGGTTGGTGCTGTAGTCCTCATTTCGGCCCAGTTATGTGTTGTAAGCTGTGCACCCGCCTGCTTTGATCCTCAGAAGCTCTTTCTTGATACATGCGGGCATGGATCTGTTATCGTCTGTCAATAATGAAAATTTGTAAAGGGTGCCTTGAAACCTAGATATGAGCTTGTGTTAACATATTCACGAGATTGTATAGTCTAAAATGAAATCGTATAGTCTTCAGAAGCAGTTGTAGCTAAGGAAGAGAATGTGGCCTATTTTTTGATTAGCCTTCTCCTCTAGTGCTAAGGAAGAGAATGTGGCCTACATTTTGATTAGCTGTCTCCTTTAGTGTTAGCCTTTGTCATGGCTGAGTCTGCCCTTCACCTGTGGAGTGCTGACAAAAACTCAGTACGAAGACTTTGTATAAATGGATGCTCAAGTATGTGTGGGTGTGTGGATTTGTATGTGTGAGACCATATGTTTATACTATGGTCTACACTCACTGTTGGGCGCTGATGACGTTAGTGGCGATGCAATAGTAGCTAGTCCTTGCTATGCGTGATGGAGTTTATGGTTTTCAACCTTATGACTATCATGCAATTGAAAGTGTGTTTTTAGAGATGAGTTTGGGCATGTTCCTAGACTTATCTAGCTATATAGCCTCCTCCTCTAGTGCTAGTTTGTGTCACCGCTGAGTTTTCCCTTCATCTCCGCAGTGCCAATAGAAACTCACTATGAAGACCTTTGTATAAATGGATGCTCAAGTATTTGTGGGTATTTGGATTTATGTGTGTGAGCATATATTTATATTGTGGTTTACTCTGTGGGTCTTTAGAAACCCTATCTAGCTGCATATGCTTGGGCATTAATGACGACATAAGCATTGCTTTGCTTGCTAAATATGTTTGTACCTTTAGTTTTTCTAAAATTTTGTTAGCTCATTTTTCTTCTCTTTCATTTTCTCTTTTATTTTCATTGTAGATATTTGGACTTTAGATCAACAAAAATGTGAACTTGTATGATTGGATATATTCTAGTCTTACAAAGGTATTGTTTACACCCATTGTTGGGCCTTGGTGATGTAAGTGGGGATGTCCTAGTAGCTAGTCCCTACTATGCGTGATGGAGTTTATGGTTTCAACCTTATGAGATTGAACTTACACATTGTGTGTTTTTAGAGTTGAGTTTGGGCGTGTTCCCAAATTCATCTAGATATTTGCTTTTGTTGGATTAGTGGACATGCAAAGTTCGCCTTGTGAAGTCTTTGTCCATGTCGCGGTATGTTGATATTGCGCGAAATTCTTTCTATCTTAAGTAGAGTGTTGCCCTACAAGTGAGATTGTATAAGCTTTTTTTTTTTTTTGGGGCTTGGGATGTGAACCTGCTTGCTTTTGTCAATGAAAATTTGTAGTGTGTGCCTTGAAACTCAGATAGGAGCTTGTGTTAAAGTATTCATGATATGCATACATGTATCGACACTGAAGACTCGCATCAAATGTTGAGAGTAACAGGGCTAAGCTAGTAAAATCCTATTTTCAGTAAGTAAAGACAGGCTTGTTTTTTTACAGGAGGATCTCTTGTTTGAATATCTCTCTCTCTCTCTCTCTCACACACACACACACACACACACACACACACACACACACACACGCGTGCGCGCACGCTCTTTGTGTGCTTGTGGCTCTCTCTTTGTTTGTCAATCTTGGTTGTGCTTGAATAGCCTCATCAATTTTGGGCCTTGTAGCTATTAGTCTCTAGGGTGTTTTGTGATGTTTAAAACTTTTCAGTCAACTCTATAAGAAGCTTGTGTGGATTTGTAAATCTTTCTCTCTCTCTCTCTCTCTCTCTGCATTGTCCCTCTGCCTTACTCCGCTTCATCTCGTTGCTCTCCTTGCTTCGCTCCAGCTCGCTCACTCGTTGCTCTCTCCACCTTGTCCTTCTGCTCCAGCTCCACCTTGCCCCCTCGCCCTAGCTCCGCCTACCTCCACTCTTGCTCCGCTCCCCCCTCCAATCCTGCTCCTTTGTTTCCACCCGCTCCTATGCCACCGCCTTGCCTCGCCCCAGTTGCAATCCGCTCCCTCCGCTTACAGTCCTTGCTCCACCTTGCCTGTTTGCCTTGCCTCCACCCTCTTCTGTAGCCCGCTCCCTCCGCTTGCAACTCCTCTTGCTTTGCGTTTGTGTCCTCGGTTGTCCGTCCCACTCGTCCTCATTGGTTGGCCATCCCTCGCGCCTTAGTCTCTAATCTAATCCCACTAGCCTCTAGGCTCTAGCCTAACCCCCAACCCAAGTAGCTAACCCACTGTCTCCTCAACCCTTGTCGCCTCTTCATTGACCTCTGGTCCCAGCTTTGGGTGTCTCGCCATGGCAGAGGGGGCTTGTGCTTTTGCTCTCGCTCTTGCACGAGGACACGCATCAAGGATACAGAAGTCAATTCAAAGAAATGAGAAAAGGTGAAAGAGTCGGACAAAGCCAAGAAAGAAAGAAAAAAGCAAACACAACTGAAACTTGATGTGAATACGTGCTACAACGGAAGCGAACTTCGGGTTGGTAGCAAAGCAAAGGGTGGGTCCACCTCAGCTTCAACTTTAGCCTCGGTTTTCGCTTTTACTACTAATTCAATCCTTGCTTCAGTTTTAGTTTCAGTTTCAGCTCGCGTTACATCCTTACCTTTAGCTTTAGCTTCAGCCTTAGTTTCAATTGCAGGCTTCAGCCTTAGTTTCAATTGCAGTCTTTATATCCCTAGCTATAGTTATTGCCAGCGACATCCATACCTACGACATTGGTTGCTTCCCTCTCCCTTGGGATAGGGGGCTTGTCATTGATTTCATCCCTCTCTTCCTCTCCTGTTACAGCTCTCTTATCGCTTACGATACCTACTTTGGCGGTGTCACTAGTTTCAGTTGCAGTCTCTATATCCCTAGCTATAGTTATTGCCAACAACATAACCATACCTATGACATTGGTTGCTTCCCTCTCCCTTGGGATAGGGGGCTTGTCATTGATTTCATCCCTTTCTTCCTCTCCTGTTATAGCTCTCTTATCGCTTACGATACCTACTGTGGCGGTGTCACTAGTTTCAGTTGCAGTCTCTATATCCCTAGCTACAGTTATTGCCAGCAACATATCCATACCTATGACATTGGTTGCTTCCCTCTCCCTTGGGATAGGGGGGTTTTCATTGACTTCATCCCTCTCTTTCTCTCCTATTACAGCTTTGTTACCGCTTATGACACCTACGTTGGTGTCATACATTGCTCCGTATTGTCTTGACCTTTCTTTTCTCCCTCTTAGTCAACCTACGCTCCCACATGTCGTTGGGATTGTCTCATCCATGCCACTATCATCTCCATATCGTACCTAGCTCACCTAGTCACCACCCAGCCTTCGGCCTCATCTTCATACTTTTATGTCACAGTCCTTCTAGTTTCAGCTAGGACATGGACGGTCTGACCCATCAGAGGCTTGGAAGAACTTTTTGATGGTGGTTTACAGTATTCGTGAGGGCGAGATGGAGTTGATACGCTTTGCACAAGAGTAGGCTTGCTTCACCTAAGAGCAGGGGCGCATCATACAAGAGCAAGCTCGTGCTATTCGAGACCAGGGTTATCTCATTTAAGGACTCAGACATATGTCGCAGCTTGGACAAGAGGTCGTGAGCTTCAACAAGGTCGGTCGATGCAATTTTGATAGATTGAGTTTGTATTAGCAAAGTGTCTTCTCCGATCGCGCATCAGTTAGGTTCAATAGAAGGATTAGATGCGCTAGTTGTTGACCAAAGTTTCTTGTCATTTCATGTGAAGTTGATTGCCATTTTATGCAGTCCAATTGTCTTTTACTTCATGAGTGTGTAACAATTTCGTTCAGTGGTATCAGAGCAGAGAACTAGTCTTGGGAGGTCCTATGCATGTGGAAGTAATCAAGTTTGAAGGTGATCACGGCTCTGAAAAAAGTAAGGAAGCCAAGGTCGAAGAGAATATCGTAAGAATTCCAAGGTTAGATGAGGATATGGACTTCCTAGATTGTGTAGGGATGCTGCTCAGTGAGGAGAGATGTACAAATTTGAGCATTTACGACCCAAGAGTATTCGGAGTTACTGATAGAAAGAAGAAACAAGGTCGAGATCTACGCAAGTGTAACAACTGTGGAAAGGAAGGACATATAGAGAGATTCTACAATAATAAACAACGAGATGAGATACCGAATCTAGAGAAAGGAAAAGCACTTATAGTTGAGGGCAAGGAGGACAAACAAGACACAACCATGCTAGTGGAAGCAGATCATCTGAGTGATCAAGAGTGGGCATTTTGATTCCGAGAGGGCAGTATCGACTGTCAGGCTCTTTGTGAGCAATATTTGGCTCTTTGTGAACATATCATAATTGCTTTGGTTTGTTGGTTCTTTGTGAACATGTTATAGTTGCTTTGGTGAGTTGCTCTTCGAGGGCATAAGTATCTTGTTTGTCCCTCATTTTGGCTGAGGGAGGCTTTGTTGGGAGTTCATCTTCATGAGAGACTTAGTGACTAAGGTCTAGAGGAGGTCGTTGTACTTGAGCATTGATTGGTCGTTGTGATTAATCAAGGGTTTTGATTGGATTATCACCAAACTCACGTGTGGTCAATGCATAGTGAGACGCGTGGCTAGCAATAGCTTGCATGCAAGATGTGGAAGTTCCTAGTGGTGCTTCGCATGGCTCTTAGCAATGGACGAGGTGGCAATAGACTCTTCTGCCTATATTTGTAAGCACGACCTTTGAGGTGAAGCTGATCATCATTTTATGCAGTCCAATTGTATTTGTCATCAGAAGCAAGTTGTTTGTGTAACAATTTCCTTCCATCACTCCTCGTCGCACATCACCTTTCACCCCACTGAGTTCTTACTCCACCTATCATGATATACACTGCAATAGTGACCACTCACCTATTTACTCAGGTCGTCTGTACATACTTCTTGTTTATAGAGGACCGTGCTGCCCTGATCAGCTGCTCACTACATGAGGCTGTCCTTCACGCATTCCCTCACGCCTCTCGCTCAACCCGCCCACCACCACTTGGGACTATACCCTGTAATTGTTGGTACGATGATGAGTGTAGGGCTTTACGTCGTCAGCTTAGATTCGAAACAGAAAACAGTCTTCTGAGCAAGCGAGATACACTATGCGAGTATCGTCGACTGGTACATAGAAAAAAACTAGATTTCATTCAATAAAATGAGGAGGAACTATTGAACATTTTGTCTTATAACAACTCTAAGGACTTTTGGAGGAGATTTCTAGAAGGACGGTCCCCCTCACCACTCACTGACACACAGGTTTGGTATAATTATGGGCGTACACTATGACATCCCAAATCAGCCAGTCCCTGATCTCTCACATTTGCCATGTCCCATGTCCTGCACCCTCTTTACTAAGGGGGGAGTGAAGGACACCATAATGAAACTTCATAATGGCCAAGTGAAGGATCATGAGGGACTATGCACTGAGTTCATTGCATATGGGGCTTGATCTTAGCAAAGCTCTTTAATGAAGTTGTTTGTTTGGGGTTTCCACACACCTAGATCATTAATAATATTTCACCCATCCACAAGGTAGGGGATCCCATGAGCCCGGAGAATTACAAGACCATTATGATTGGACATGTCATGCCCAAGATTTATGCATCAATGCTTGATTTCGAGGTCAGTCGATTTGCAAAGTGTCGAGGACTTAGAGCAGTAGAATAGGCTAGATTTCGATGTGATCATGGAACCACGGATCACATTTTCACACTCAAGTTTATCATCGAGGAGGCAAGGGCACAGAAGAAGAGGGTTTACTATTGCTTTGTAGATTTTCACAAAGTATCTGATATGGTTCCAAGAGCCCATCTCCTCCGACGCCTACAGGATTTGGGTTATGATCAGGAGATCATTTGGCTCTCATGGCACTTTACGAGAGAGTCTCAGGCAGAGTCCGGGCAAGACCTGGGTGGACAGATGAGATCATGAGCACTGTTGGGATCAAACAAGGGTGTCCTTTATCACCTACCCTGCTTAGTCTCTACATAGACGACATTGATGCAGACACACGGGGGATGGATGCTCTCTTGCTAGCACGTTAATCTCGATATTGCTTTATGCAAATGATGTGGTTCTTGTCCTCCTCAGTAGAGGGGCTCTAGAGACACCTTGATGCACTACAATCTTTTTGTGAGTCTCATGATTTGACGGTCAACCTGAGTAAAACCAAGGTTATGATCTTCAATACATCGCAAGCCGTCATGCGCCAGGAGCTGTTCACGTTTGATGGATCACCTGTTGAGATAGTTTCATCATACACGTATCTTGGGGTTGTTTTCTCCAGACCCATTTGCACTATGAGACCCGAATGCAAGCCCCTTTGGGCAGAGGATACGCTTCATTGGCCAGACTAGAGGTAGTGCTTTTGCTTGCACTTTCAGGATCCACGAACCAAGGGGCTACTTTTTGACTCCTTGGTCCCTGCCCAGTTGGGATGTACGACAGCCCTTGCTGGGGGCCACACTTGTCGGATACAGAGCGAGCTTGTGTGTAGTGGCTACAGGTTCTCATGCTATCACGAATGATTCGTGGTAAGCCATTCATTCCTCACTAGATCATTCAAGCTGAGTTTGGGTCATCCCCATTACAGCTAGATTCAGGTCATCACGTATTTGTAGCAAGTCAGGGAGTATGGGGATTACAATTCTAGGCGCAATAGGCTACCATGGCTAGCACTGTCCTCCTCTATGGCTCTTTCAGCAGGAGGTGACCAGAGATGCAGGTATGCACACATAGAGAGATGGTTTGAGCAATTGGGGCTCCACATGGATAAACTCCCTCCCTTCCAGTACAACATGGACGCTCTGTTTTCTCCCCTCCTATCACACGAGGTCAACCAGGTCACCCCTGAGGATCTCTTATAGTAGTTACACACATTCCGGACTTGGCTGGACCAACCAACAAAGTGTAGAAATAATTAGGGTAGCACTTGCATGTGAGCCCCATCAAGGCCTCTCCATGGATATATTTTTTGTGATAGGGGGGTTGTGTCTTGATGAAGATTAGCACCTAGGGGGGAAGGAATCAAGTTTTGTACTTATTTTGGAGAGGGCTATCAACCTTGGGATTTGCTACAAGAGGCTACATAGAAGCAACCCCCCTAGATTGGAAAGGATCTGAAGGCCTTTTTATAGATGTCCAATCAACTACTAGCCAATCAACCTAGCCATCTGTGGGGTTGCCAACATCACTTGGACTTAGGATCCCTTCTAGAGTCCTCTATCCTCCTATACATCTACCCATATATACAACATATGAACATATGTGATACCATGTGTACATGGATGGTGACCAACCCAATGAGCCATACTTCAACATGAAGATTACAATGAAGGTCAATACTTTGGTATGCATCTAAAATAGAATGACTAATCAAACAATGTAACCCAATGTAGAATATTCAAAATTTGCTCACCAACTTCAACACGTGTAAATGATACTTTCAAGATTTGAATTGCACCTAACAGAGTAGCCATATGCATAGATTTTATAAATCCAAACCCATTAAATGAATCAAGTCCAAATGAAGTTGGAAAGCACCAAAAACCCAATAGTACTAGTTTCCATTAATACGAGTGCTTGAACCATGATAGAAAGCCAATTCCACATGAAAAGAAAGACTTTGGGTTTTGCTAAAAACTAGCAAATCACATAGTTTCAAGTAAAGAGATGTTACAATACTTGCTAGGTAATCTCTAAAGCAAATTGATGTTACTTGTAGCTTGCAAGGTGTGCTTAAGATGATGAAACATATGTGCTCAGCTATCTGTGCAATATGTTGAAGCTCTAGGATCAAAGTAAGTTTGAGAGAAGGCTTCAAGCCTTAGGTTACAAAATGTAGCTTCTGGATGTGCCTAGCTATATATGCAATACATTGAATCTCTGGGAAATAATAAGCACCCATCAAGTTAGAACAAGAAAAGGCCTCAAGGCTACACTAATCATCCATAGATTAGTCTAGGCATGTGTGGAGCACATTACATAATGGAAGCTTGTAGATACTATGGATGTTTACATATCCACATGATAATTGCAACAATACTTTTTTGGTCACATTGCTTGACCATCTGTGTTTAGATGAAATGATAATGAGAAAACTTGAAATTCTACCTCTTAGACCCCATGCATATCTTCAACAATGTGGGGTCCATCATTTGGGAGCATTTTATTGGTGAGAGAGATTGTGAAAGGGTAGAGGGAAAGAGAGAGGGAGGGATAGGGATCATATCCTAAACTAAGATAGGCATTGAAAGTAAATTTTTGTTTGTTTTGTGAGGGATAGAAAAAAGGAGAGAGAGAAGGAGGGAGAAAGAGAGAGAGAGAGAGAGAGAGAGAGAGAGAGGGAGAGAGATTAAGAGAGATAGATTACATTTGTAAGTGTTTTATTTTCTATTTGTTAGAGAGAGAGAGAGAGAGAGAGAGAGAGAGAGAGACACACACACACACACACACACACACACACTAACCCTAAACCACCCACCTCCATTCCTATAAAAACCCACTCTACCCGCTCATTATTCTTCTTCATCTAGCCTCCATCCTCTTGCCCATTTCGAGCTTCAAGGCCAAGAAGGATAGGGCAAAGAGTAGCCACAATGGAGAAGACAAGAACATCAATAGCCTTAGGACGAGGGAGGCAGGAATCAAGAAGCAACTTTTTCATGTACAGAGCTATAGTGTGGTATTGACGACCACAATAGTTAAATCGGATGCCTATCCTGTTATGCAAGAGGGTTCGAAATGCATGGTCTACCATACTCCCATCATAGATGACTGCATGATTCGATGGCCAACATGCTACCACCCTGTGCATGTTTTTTTCTTTGGGGTATTTGTGCATGCAAGCTGGGTATGTAGAGTATGTCATTTGCCATTGCCTAGGTCATGGTAGATCAAATGTGCCTACTTGCTATAGCTATCTATGACGAGAAAGTAGATGCTGCAGCTCAATTTGCCATTTGGGCTAAAATTGCAAAACACAAGGGGCTTGAATTGAAGAAGGCCAAGCCCAAGCCTGATGAGACTATAAAGAAAAGGAGCCTGAAGGGAGGAGCCCACCATTTTGCAATGGGTCCCTCGGCAACCCAGGATTGCCATACATGAGATTGATCGACTGGATTAGGTACTTACTCTTCCACAACATCAAGCTGAGATTGTCATCCAGAAGATGGATCAATTGCAGGAGGAACTATGGGAAGGCCTTCAATATTATAAGGATCCACAGTTTGCGAAGTACATTGTTGAAGGCTCCCACTGTGCTCTATGTTGTTTCACTATCTTGAAAGCCTTGCATGAATAAAAAGTTCTTTAGAGATGGCACACTTAATCTCTTGGAGCTTCGGCTACTTTGTTTTTTGTTTTCACCTGTCTTTTTTTTGTTTCGACTTCAACCTTAGAACCAATTTTTCATTGTGAGTGAAACCAATTCAAAATGATAAGAGAAAATCTTGGATATACATTACTCGGGTCTTTTTTAGGGTCTAACCACCCCTCTAATATAGGATAAGTGGTCGCTAGTATGGTGGTTGGTTGCACACTAGGATTTTAATTGGCACCAGCATGGTGGTTTGCTTCTATTATTATAATATGAATATGAATGTCATACAATTAATTCATTTAGGATTTAGGATTCATTTACAATTCATTCATTTAGGAGTTCACATAGATATTTGTGACATCACCCCATGTATTTGTGATTCTTTCTGTAACTTCCATGTATGGAAGTCATTGCTAGCACAATATCTTTACATATCTTTGCTAGAGTTCCAACACGCTTATAGAGAAGACTACCCACCTTAGCCGAATGATGAGAGGTGGACATGTCAGTATGAAAGAAGAATGAGAAGGCTGGGCTCAATGAACTCTCTTGCACAATAGGATATTAACTGCCACCAGCGCGGTGGTTTGCTTCTATTATTACAACATGAATATGAATGTCATACAATTCAATCATTTAGGATTTAGGATTCATTTATAGTTCATTTGTTTAGGAGTTCACATAGATTCTTGTGACATCACCCCATGTATTTGTGATTCTTTCTGTAACTTCCATGTATGGAAGCCATTACTTGCACATTATCTTTGCATATCTTTGCTAGAGCTCCAACACGCGAGAAGCCTACCAACCTCAAGCGAATGATGAGAGGTGGAATGTCAGGTCGTATGAAAGAATAATGAGAAGGCTAGACTCAATGAACTCTTTCCCTATTTAAGTGCAATGCATATACAACTAAGTGCCCATTTTGAAATCTAGCCCCAGGTTTAGCTTGATGGTCTCAACTCCACATATTAGACAATAACAAGTATATTGCTTTTCATTTTTGAATTTCACAATTAGAAAATAACAATATATTGCTTCTCATTTTTGAATTTCACAATTTCAATCAGTAAATGTTGCTTGTCTGGAACAAGCACTAGATTGGATTAGGATAATCACATTAAGTCCAAGCCATCCCTGTCTTGAAATTAAGTGGTATATGACCCGAATAGTAGGAAGTTCAATTTAACTAATTTAAGTACTAAGAAAAATAATAACTTCAACCACTAGGCTGGTTGACAACTAATGTCTATTCAACCATGGTGGTTCAGGACAATCACATAACTAGTGATTGAGCTGAACGGGCCATGGTTGCATGATGTTCCAACCACCGAGCTGCTTTACTAAAATAACAATATATTGCTGTTCTATTGCGAAATATATTGCTATTAGCTTCTTCTCAACCATGCTGGTTCGGGGCAATCACATAAATGGTGTTTGAGTTGAACCAGCCATAGTTGCGTGATGTCCCAACCATTGGGCTAGTTTACGATAATAACAATATATTGACGTTTTGTTGCGAAATATATTGGTGTTAATTTTTATTCAACCACCACTACTAGAAAACTAGGTAGAAATGGCAACCTGAAAGTGCCATTTCTATGTTATTAAATGGCACTTTCTTACTACCATTTCCATATGGGCCATTTTTTGGAAATGGCAACCAACATATAAAATGGCAACTAAAAGTGCCATATCTTTTTGCCATTTAAAAGTATGAAATGGTAACTAAAAGTGTCATATATTTTTGCCATTTTTAATGTATAAAATGGCAATATATTTTAGATCAAATGTGAAAGAAATGGCAAACATATGCTATAAAAGTTGCCATTTATCATGTTGGAAATGGCAAAAGGTGACGTAAAAGTTGCCATTTATTATATTTGAAATGGAAAAAATTTATGACATGAAAATTGTCATTTTTTATGTTGAAAATGTCCACACACAAGTTTCCATTTCTTATGTCATAAACAACATAAAAGTTTTGCAATATAAGAGCTTTTCAATTGCAAAAAATTGATATGAGCATACTATATCCTATGTTGTAAATGCCCGAAATTGACATCAATTTTTTCATTTATAAGATTATATTTAATGGCTAAAAAATGACCTTAAAGATAGCTTCCACTAGATTTTAAAAATAGCAAAATAGTGACTTTAAATTGGGATTCTAAATGACTAAAATGTTACACTAAATAGCTACTATCCATCGATGAAATTTATTTTTCCAAAGTGTAAAAGATTTATAAAAAGTATCGAGCATATCAGTAGTCATATTTCATAGTGTGAAGAAATCATCTCCAAAGTTTAAAGAATAACTTGTACTTACAAAACAAGAACATGTTACATGATAATAAATATTATTCATTATTGATTGAGAAATAAATAATGCAATTTATAGATATGAAAACAAAACAAAACTATAAAGGTGTTACATGAAGAGTTTTTCAAGCAACACTCAAGCCTATGGCTTGACCCCATGTCTGAATCTCATCATTTGCTTTAAATATACAAGCAACCTTAACAATTACATCATCAACTCGAACTGCTACATAAACAAATCTTATTGGTATAGTATGAACTCTAAATGAAGGATCCAAACAAATTATTTTCCCTAATCTAGCTATGTCTTTCTCGTTGCCCCCTTTGAAAAGCATAAACCTACAAAGATACATTCAAGAGATCATTAGTAGATTGTTTAACTTATTTTTTATAAAATTTCAAAAAACATTATGGTTAATGAAATACTAATAAAGAAAAACAAATTAAATTTACTTAGTACTTGAAAAACATGTCTCACATTTGTTTTGAAGTATTGTTTTTTCTACTCTAATTGTTGATTCATGAACCTTTTTGAAAGTAAATAAATTGTGATAATTAAATAGCACTTAATGCCAATGCTTTCTACTTACTCAATGATCTATAAACCTTTTGAAAACAATATATGATACACACACATGTGTGTGTGTATGTGTGCAAGAGCTGTGCATGCATGCGCATGTGTATCATTTTTCATGTGAAAATTATAATGAAAATAGACAAGAAACTTACCAAAGATAGAGCATAAATGCTTTTTCTCAAATCATTAAGTTGTTCTTGTAAGAATCTATAGCCTTATCTTTTTCATGAAAATTTCTTTGCAACTCAACAGTCTTCTCACATATCAATTGGTCTAAATCACCAATTGCAAAAATGTTTTTGCCACAAGTAGTATTTTTAGTAGGTGCAAGCAATCTTGGACCAAAAATGTTATTATCCCCAACTTCACTTGGATTAGAACCCTATACAATCAAAAAATACAAACACATCAAATTAGTATTATCTTTCATGAATTAATTAATTCTATATATAATATAAAGTACCTCTGACGAATCAGCACATTTGATCTCTTTAGACAACGCATAATCGGATACTACCTCGGTCATCCTTTTCCTTTGGGAACAAAACCTAGAAGATCACTGAAGGGAAGAGGAAGGAAATATGCAAAAAGTGTAGTCCACCTCGATGAAAAACCTGAAGAACTCTATGTATGGCTGTATTGCCAAACATGTTAAAGCTGAACATGTCATGTGTCGCAATGGATTATGCAACTACTTTGTAGAAGAGGCATTCATATATGTAGCTAGTCGGTATAGCCATGAAGATGTAATTCGATAGGTTGTGACATACAAGGGTGTCACCAACCCAAAAGAACTGATAGCAATGCCAGTGGTATACTGCAATAGAGAAATCTCTATCTTATGATATATGGGGTCGAAGAAGACCACATGATCGGTATGGACAAAGTGATTCAAGGGCTAAAAATTTGGGGCGAAAGGTGCAGGTATGATACACTGCTGTGTTGAGGACAATGTCCATAAAACTGACAAGGTATGGTGGCCTGTCAAAGCTGTATGCTCAGCTGTCATGAGCTGAAGGTGATTTGATGTGTGCATGGCTAAACATCCATCGGCATGGGATGTTACATTTTTCCTAGACTCATCAATTTTGGATCCAACCGCTAATGTATGGACTATATATGATAGCCATAAGTGCATGCTGAAACACTGAAGTTTCCCAAGTTGCATTATAGCTCATGATGATGTTCACTACACTGGGGCAGGACTACTGTGATGCATAAATAACTTCATGCTGAGGAATGATCTGCTAATCGAAAGAGGTGGTGAAAACTAGATCCAAGGGTGGTACAATGTGGCATGACTGAGCTGATGCTAGAATGTCCTGTAGACTGATCTGTACTATTGGTAGAAATGTGGCCGGGGGGGGGGGGGGGGGGTTCACTATGTATAAACCCTCTATATCACATGCATTCAAGGCCTATTTGTAAAATCCCCTATCTGTACATATTTTCTTGATAAAATATACCATTTTTTAATACAAATCTATAATCTCTTTCCAAAATTACTTTAAATACTTCCTCATGTAAATTAATTTTTGTAAAATTTGGGAATTAAAAATAACCGCTTGAACTCACGTGATAGGATTACATATAATGAATGAACCCCCCAAGGAGGAAACTACGTTCAAGGTATGCTCCGTGTTAGAGGTGAAAGCATAAGTGATGATGGATGCTGGAATAGAATCACCTGAGGAGCTGAATGCACTGTGACATGTATCTCTACATGTTGTTGGAGATGTGAATGCCTCGTACAAAGGACTTACCTATTGAATAGTATCTGCATCATTTGGTGTGACAATAATTGGAGTCGAATTCATGCATGAATCTGATGGTTGTACAACACTAGAATCAGACTGTGTTGATGTAGATGGGACTACCTCATGTTGAGATCTTATTGTCAAATGTGCCTCATGTTGAGGGCTTACCAACAAATGTGCATGATCAAAATGTGAAATCTAATCCGTGCTAACATGTGGAACATCTCTATCAAATGGCTCAAGACCAATGAGGCTTGAGTCATCGTCATAAACTAGTACATACCTTGTAGCAATGAATGGTTGAAGTAGGTTCTCATTCCACTAATGGATCTCATTTGGAGTCATGACTAGTGTATCATCAACTATGTGATGTGAATAGCTCCATGCTACAGGCAGCGGTTTGTGCTTTGTGCAAGAGGCTTACTCGTGTACTGACGATGAGAGTGTCTACCCATGAGAACACTATGTGAGAGCTGCGAACTGGGGCCTTATGCCTGAGCTGCCAATGGAGACTTATGCTAAACTATGAAAACTAAGTCATGGTGGTGGAAGAACTGCATGTATGCCAACGATCAAGCCTATAATATGATGGTGACAACAATGTGTTGGGCATAGCCAAGAGGCTATACAAGGCTAATGGATATGTGTAAGAACCAATGCCAAAAAATAGTCAATAAAAATGATTGTACATGGGTGGCATATGTGCATCATGGATTTTTTATTTTAATTAAGGCATATAAACTTTCAATGCCAATATAAAAGTTTCACTTCTTAATCAAACTAGTGCCAAGATTTGAAACTTTTATGCAAAATTTTTAAAAGTTCCGCCAAGAGTTACATGTTTTACTTAGAAATTCAAAAGAATATATAAAATCATACTATGTTTTGTCAATATTGTGAAACTAAAAATTTTAGCTTGATAGACTTTCGCCAAGATTTTATATTAATATATAAGTATAGCTTTGATAAAAGCATCCATGATGTGCATGTAAGAAGAATGCAACAATCTTGAATCTGAGGAGGATAGCTCTACCAATTGTCACACTGATGTGCTGAACTGCCAAGTGCGAAGAGTACTGAACTGGTGTCAAATGTGTGAGTGTGTACACTGATGATAGATCCAAAGGGACTGACACTATTGGGAATTAATTGGGTAATCTGGCAATGGCTTGCTTGGCTTGGTGGAGAATCTCCGCTAAGGGTGTACTAGTCTATAACTAGACTAAGCGTCAAAGCATAAAATGCAGCAAATGGAATTTATCTAGAATCATTTTATGTGCTAGGTACATTGCATTGGATCAAAAGGTGGTTCTGATGATGAGGATTTAACGTTTTTTACATGTGGAAAAGTCAAATGGTAGATCACCTCATGTTCATTGCATAGAGCACAATCTAGTGATCATTTTTTCGTTTTGGATCACCTCTAATTCCACCTAGATCAAAAGTTATGGCTCTTGGAAGAATGGCTAAACTTGGATGGAGTGCATGTGCCTATGTGGCACCTAGTGCTTAGGTGGCACTTGGTGATGTGGCATGGTGATTAGGCATGCTACTGACATGGCACTACCATATGTCATGATGACACTGCAGGCTAATGATATGGCACTATGACAATCACTGATGAGGTGGCAAAATGTTGACATGGCAGGCTACGTGGCACTAATGACATGCTAGTGGTGGTTGATGTTAACATGGCAATTGATGTGGAAAAGGATGCCAATGATGACATCATACATGGTAGCATACGTGGCTAGGATGACATGGCACTATGTTGATGTGGACTTTAATGCTTGCATGGTAGATAAGGATGAGGTTGGTGGTGACATGGTAGCTAGGGACATGGTGATGTGGCAACCAGGGAGGTGGTGACCTAGTAGCAAGGGAGCCTTGCTGACATTGTAGACGAGGTTGCCACATGACAAGCTAGGGACCAAGTGGTAACCTTGTTCCATGTGTCAAGTTTGAGGTGGAAACATGTGTCAAACAGATAAGGCTGTCTAGTTGAAATTCCCTAAAATCAATAAGATTTTGTCATCATTGGTAGATCTAGCTGTGCATCGTATTGGTTGCTGCAGCATTGTGGAGAATCAAGCTGGTTAGAGATGGCTGCCTCTAATTGCATGGGCTGGTTAAGTCGGGTTACTTTGTAGCTTGTGGTCATCGTGTCTGGAGTTTGCTAGTCGTGGATGGAGGCATCGAGTGTGCTATTTTGCCTGTTCCTCTATGCATGGGCAATGACTTTGATAAGCCTCGTGTTGAATGTGGATGCCTTGTGTATTGCAGGTCATTAACTCGTTGTTGTGGCTTGTTTTCCATTCAGTAGGTGTAAGAGGTCATGAAGCCTTGTGCTATGAGTCACGCACTTGTGGCACTTGAGGTCGACTGGAGGTGGTGCTGCTCTCTTTGGTTGCCAGACTTTGAGGTTGCTAGAGTCGATGGAGTAAAAAACTGTGGCATTGGCTCAATGGCAAACCAACCATCGACTACCGTATGAACCAATTCAAGTTGAAGGGACTGGACAAAAGAATCTAGCTGCCACCAAACTTGAGGACAAGGAAAATTGTACACCGATAGTAGAAGGATTGGAACCAAATAGTCGAAGAAGAAGTAGAAAAACGTGACAAAGATCAACACTTCAGTAGTACCAACAGTAGCCCATGGTATCAAAATCTAGCAGTAGCTAAAGGATCAACTGGAACTATTATGCTCCACAAAGTGTTGGATTGGGCTGAATTGATGGGTGATTGAAGAAGAAATATTTACTAATATGAAAGATCAATTGGTTTGAAACTTGGATGGTCAACAAAGATCTATAACCTTAACTACTGGCATATTCAACTCTGTCTGCAAAGGAACTTGGGTAGCATTTATATGTGCTTCCTATTCAACAAGATTAGTGACACTTTCCATCCTTCCTAGTGAATCCACCTTACCTGCATATCTTTTCTGCTCTAGAAAATCACAAATTTAATCAACCAACTCTACAATGGTTTGTTTAAAAAATCTTTGGAGATCAAATTCCTCCTATTCATCATCTTTAATTGAAATAGTATTTGCCACCTACATAAAAGTACGTGCAGTAGCTTTCTTTGATCCTCCACTTGATGATCATTGAATTGTGTTTGTGCCGCATCAATTCATCTCCCTTTTCAATTAGTTCCAATGTCTCCATATACTATTTAACAATAGGGATGCTGATAGCCTCCTGCTCCTTATATGTTCTTGGTTCCTCCTCTATGAACTGAGAGTCCCCCAGATCTGAAATTGATTCTGCCAAGTTACCTGTTTTCTTTTCTTTTGTTCATACAACTCCTTTTGCAAGACCTCCAACTACTATAAAATTGTGACTCTGATTGATTCTTTAGTTTTGATATGATCCCCAAATGGTTGTTCTAGTGTTGTCATCAAATTTTCTTTGATATTCGACCACATGTCATGGAGTTTTCTATGAAGTAACCCTACACTCTTGCCATTCATAAACACTCCTTCAATCTCCAATGTGTCTTCATCAACCTCTGCTAAATCATTCATCCTTGCCTACAATATCATATTTTCAGTGGATAACTATGCATTTCCTTCCATTAATAAATTCAGCTACTCTGTCATAGTGTGTTTTACCTCTGCCAACCATCTCGACACATCCTGCAATCAACAATTGTTGTAGCCTCTATATCTTTTCCACAATTTTTTGTGCACTTTGTTTCTGGAGCTCACCTAAAGCTAAAACACTAGCTGCTTCTCTGTCTTGAGCTTCTATATGCTAATGTAACCACTAGGCTCTCTCTTGTGACCACATTGCTTTCTCATCGATTAGCTATGCAACTTCATTCTTGAATCTAGTGAGCTTATTACACACATGCTTCTTGAACTTCTCACGACCTTCCCTAAAGGATTTATGCATTTGTCTCTCTGTTTCTAGTTCTTCTATCAGGATTTAAAATTGATTTGAACACTCTGATTCCTAAGCTTTTGTTGCTGATGAAAAGTAGAAAGAAAGTCAAATGAGGATACTAATGATTACTATGAATGCCCCTGATCTTGAAGGTATAGTAGGAATATTCAACATTGGTATCTGATACTATTGTTCATCCATTATGTCTGGTGATGGGATCATAATAAAGTCTTGACATTTTCCTACCTGTTCTTGCTCAACTATCCTATCAAGCATCTCCTTCCCTGGATTAGCATTCTCTTTTTCACTCTGCTAACTTGCAATAGACTCCATCCTTATCTTTGGTTGGCAACTATGGGATTTCCATCTCCTTTTCTCCCTTTGATTTTGGTTTTGAATTCCCCCTCCTAAAACTCTTTCAAATCCTCACGGAGGATTTTCCTCTAACAACAATACTAGAATTGTCATAAATATATTAAGTTGCTTGAATTACCGTGAAATGTCTCCATTTTGGGAAAAGTTAAATTTTAAATTATCTTAACTCTGAATATAAAATTTGCTCACGCGATTCAAGCTTGCTCCATTCATTGGCAAAGTTAAATGGTAAATTGACCGAAAAGAGGACTTGCGTGATTTCTTTGTACATTATTTTTTGCGTGCAGTAGGCGGCTGCTCCAGAGTTTGACACGTGTCGCACAGCGGCTCGGGAACACAGGTGGGGGCGGTCGAGATTCGTTGAAGCGAAACAATGGGGTCATCTCACCGTCAGATTCAGCTAGGGTCTCCGTCGAATGTAGACCGTCCATCCTCATGAAGATGGTGTCGGAGATGGTCGGCGGAACATGGGATGACGTAGACAAATTAACGATCAGGATTGGACGGCAATCCGTGGTTCGCTATATACAGATTATCCTTTGGCTTTGTATTCATCGCCATCTCCACCGCTTCGTTAGTCCCCTTTGTAAACTCCTCCTGAAAGAAGACAAACCCTCCCTCTCCCGTCCTGCACCATGCGTGAGATCCTTCATATCCAAGTGCGGTAACCAGATCGGTGCCAAGTTTTGGGAAGTTATCTGCGACGAGCATGGCATCGACCAAACTGGTGCCTATTCCGGCTCCTCCGACCTCCAGCTCGAACGCGTCAATGTTTACTTCAACGAAGCTGGCGGCGGTCGCTACGTCCCCCGTGCTGTCCTCATGGACCTCGAGCCCGGCACCATGGACAGCCTTCGATCCGGTCCCTTCGGCCAGATCTTCCGCCCTGACAACTTTGTGTTTGGCCAGACTGGCGCCGGGAACAATTGGGCCAAGGGTCATTACACCGAAGGAGCAGAACTCATCAATACTGTCTTAGATGTGGTCAGGAAGGAAGCTGAGAATTGCGATTGCCTTCAAGGTCACGAGTTTTTATCAGCTTTTGCTCCCTGCTTTGAACTCGATCCGCAAACCGGGATTGCCCAAGTCAATCTTTCGAATTCATGGGGTTTCAGTTCTCCGATCCTGCCCACCGCACAAATTTCCTCTAGTTGAGTTTTTCATTCTGATTCGGCTACTCTGCTTTCCTGATCAGGTTTTGAGGTATGTCATTCACTCGGAAGCGGCACTGGCTCGGGAATGGGAACTCTCTTGATCTCCAAGATCAGAGAGCAGTACCCTGACAGGATGATGCTCACATTCTCCGTTTTCCCGTACCCAAAGGTCTCCGACACTGTCGTGGAGCCCTACAACGCAACGCTATCTGTTCATCAGCTCGTTGAGAATGCAGATGAATGCATGGTTTTGGACAACGAAGCTCTGTATGATATCTGTTTCAGGACTTTGAAGCTGACGACACGAACGTGTAAGTGTGATAGCGCTCATTTTTTACAATTCTTCGCATCAGAAGAGGAGCCCTGAGAGATTAGCATCTCCATCTTTTCGCAGCTGACGAATGTAATGTTGCTCCACTGCAGTTGGCGATCTGAACCACCTTATCTCTGCGACGATGAGTGGAGTAACATGTTGCCTCCGCTTTCCCGGGCAGTTGAATTCTGACCTGCGAAAGCTTGCTGTCAATCTTATCCCTTTTTCACGATTGCACTTTTTCATTGTAGGATTTGCGCCCTTGACGTCAAGAGGCTCGCAGCAGTACAGGGCGTTGTCCGTACCAGAGCTTACTCAGCAAATGTGGGACGCCAAGAACATGATGTGTGCCGCAGATCCGAGACATGGGCGGTACCTCACAGCCTCTGCCATGTTCCGTGGAAAGATGAGCACGAAAGAGGTGGACGAGCAAATGATCAATGTACACAACAAAAATTCGTCGTATTTTGTAGAGTGGATTCCCAATAATGTCAAATCAAGCGTCTGTGACATCCCTCCCACTTGGCTCAAAATGTCTTCCACCTTCGTCGGAAATTCCACTTCCATTCAGGAGATGTTCCGTCGAGTGAGCGATCAATTCACAGCCATGTTCAAGAGAAAGGCCTTTTTGCATTGGTATACGGGGGAGGGGATGGACGAGATGGAGTTTACGGAAGCGGAGAGTAATATGAATGATTTGGTGTCCGAGTACCGACAGTATCAGGATGCTAATGCAGATACCGCGGAGTATCAAGAGAGTATGGACGAGGTTGAATGAACGATTTGGTTGGGTGCCTCCCGGTGAGCACGCTCCTTTTGCCCGTTATTTGTAGAGCTTGTTGACACATGGCACATTCACAGGTTTTGGTTCTATTTCAAAGACGCTAATCTCACTTTAAAAAGAAGGAAATTACTTGATGAATGTGAAGCTAGTCGTTTAATCTAACATCTTGCAATACAACATAATATTTTTAAATAGATTGCAACATTTTAAATTTGAACTTAAGATATTGAAGTTGGACACATGGTAGTGAGTGGCAAGAACTTATAAGTGAAAAAAACACATTGGAGACAGGGTGCATGAGAAGCAGATGCAACATCATAAGGGGAATGGTTGGAGATTCACAAAGGAGCTCAAAAGATGTGTGTACTAGACTCATCTTCATGTTATTGCAGCCGCAAAAGTGGCTATGCATATCGCCATATACGTAACTGGCAATGTGCATGCCAACCCATCCAACGTAGACACAAGATCAAGCTCTCAAATTGCTTGTTGCTTCTATACATCGACAATGGTGACCGCTACCACCACGTTATCACAGTGTGTCATCTAGGCTGTTATATAGTTCACCCATGTCGTAGCAGGGCAAAGAGCCTACAATTATAAGCGAGTTGCCCACTCCTCTAGTATATCCAATCCAGTATATACACGAGGATTGTGTTATATCTCAAGATACTATTGAATTCTCCAAGAAGACACCACATGCAAGAACATTAGCAAACCACCATCTGAATCAAATGCTACCACCACCACACCCCTACTCATGCTCACAAAAGGCCCATGTTCACCCTCACCATTCTGTGGCAAAAAGAATGTATCTTGGCAAGAAAGACCTTCTAGCTCTAATCTATCAAGCCCATCCTCCTCACCAAGTCAATCACCCACTCCACGTTCTCGTGATATCACATGCACATACTATTTTAAAAAGGACCATTATGGTCGTGAAGGTTGTTGGAAACGTGCATTCAATAAGCAACAAGCACGAGAGCACAAGTCACACTTTGTTCTTGAATAGATATGTTGAAGTGTGGACCAAATAAGATGATAAAAGATTCAACAACTGCATAAAAGCATCTCGAAAGGTTTACTGAAAAGGCGTTACAAAAGAAGAAGCTCGAGCTTGCAAAAATAAAGTTCATCTTAATTTTGAAGTGAAATTTTATTTAATCTAAATTTTCCCTTCAGAAAAATTGGGGAATATTGAAATACAAATTAAACAATGAAAGCAAACAATACAAAGAGGTGTAAGCCTCTAAATACAACAACTTGAACAACACCGAAATGACACAATGAATTCAGCTGATTACAACTCATCATGAATGGTCTCCTCTACACTTTTCTGTACCTTCATTATATATACGAATATCAGTCGGCCTCATAGGCACTACCCTTGCCATGCATTCTTGTTTACTTGAGCTTTCTTGCTATAAGTCGCATTTCATTCTTGTTGATTCCTTATTCCTTCGCTTTTGTTTCTCAACGGCCACATCTTGCCAACTGACCACCCACATCTTGCCAACTGAGCCTGTCTAGAAGCTTAAGAGGGTGACCACATGGGCACCACTATTACCTCCAAATGCTCAAAATGGATGTGAACCGATATTCACCTCCATTCGTAGAGGTTAAGGCTCAGATCTAGTGTTCTGGCCACATGCTCTTCCCCTACACTGGTTGTTGCCTATCCCACTTCTTCCCTACCTGGTTTCACTTTGCGTGCTTGCCTTCAGCTGAAGTGTCTTTTGTCGCCTCACCTTACTTGCCTACCTTCATGTACATAACTACAGGCGTTGAACACCCTCACCTTCGTTTACCTGACCTTTCTACCTTTGTATATGCAACAACAATAGGTGTTGCATGCCACATCTGAGGTAGTTGAAACCCCTCTACGAGATCCTTATGCCAGTAACTAGAAAAATCATTGTTATTTTGAGATGCTTCACATTCTGTCTCTTGCTTTCTTTTGCTTTGTAGGAGGGTGAGTGATTGCCTATGTATGGTGACCTGAGGTTGCTCTTTTGACCTGCCTTTATTTCTGAGTCCAAGCATAGCTCTCTACACATACCTTGGACAACCAAACTCTCATGGCCACCTTGCTTGGGCTGCGTTAGACTTCTCTTGGTGTGCTTCTACAACATTGGATGTGTAATCTGGCTCCCTTCTCCCAACCCTAGAAGCATTTGAACATGGCTGGGGGCATGGATGAGCAAGGTGTAGACATGGACATTGAATAACTCGTAGAGGATGATGATGCCCAAGCTCACATTATTGCTATAGCACACACCTTGATTGAAGCTTCAATGAAAACAAGGAGATGAAAGGCAGAGGCAATAGGAAATTGTTATGTCAAACCTCGTTCATTGTATCTGTGAACCATTTCATGGCATTCACCATAGGGGATGATGTCTGCTTTGAAGGGGCTTTTTGTCTTCCTAGAGAGGTGTTCCTCTTTACTTGTGAGTTGCTGAGAGAGGACCTTTCCTAGAAGGACATTCAATGCTCATTGCAAAAAATACCCACACATGTGCTCAGTGTAGAGAAAAAAGTATCCATCTCACTGCATAGAATGGCTTCTTATATGACAATGCAAGATTTGAGTGAGTATTATGGTGTAGGAAAGTCCACAATTGGTAAAGTTTTCCAACAGTTTGTACTCGCCTTTAACAATTAGCACTTGACCAGGTCCATTGGCATGAGATTGTCCTGCAACACATACAAAGAGGCAAGTAGTGAAGTAAGGATTTCATAAAAAGCAAGGTTTCCCAAGTTATTGCGGGGCCATTGATGCCACTCACTTTGACATGGAATTGCCTCAAGGTGAAATGCATTCCCATTGGTATGATAGGAAAACATGGTACTTAATGGTTATGTAGGAAGTGGTTGATGCCAACATGAAGTTCATTGTTGGCTCTTCCCATGGCTTCCATAGGAAGAGCACGGTATTCTTAGTATATAGGGTTCTGAGGCTTTTTGTTACCTACAAATATATCGGTGTTGTCATTTGTAGTATAAGTGTAGCTTAGGACCTCGAGTTGTATTTCGGTGAGAGATGTAGGCTTAAGTTTGGTAATCAAACATAGTGCATGCATGTGTGAAAGAAACATGCAACATCATGATTGGGGCAATAAAGGCTTTCGCCTCCATTGAGGGATGAAAGGTTTAGGATGAGTTTAAGGGTTAGAGGGAGGTTCAGGGTTCTAAAGGGTTTTAGGGTTGAGAAGAGGTTCCAGGGTTTAGAAGAGGTTCAGGATTCAGAAGGAGGATCCAAGGTGAGTCCAAGGTTCACGATAGAGTACATGGCAGAGAACTCGTCTCCCTCGTAGATCATGGAGGTCAAGGGTTGTGAGACTAAGGGTTTAGGGGGAGCATATGAGTGGGAGAGGAAGAAGGTGTAAAAGCATGGGGAAGGAGGACATGGTGGAGAAGGGAGAAGGAGGAGAGAGGAGAAGGGAGGAGGAGGAGGCGGAGGAGGAGGAGGAGGAGGAGGAGGGAGGGGGACGCAGAGGGAGAAGGAGGAGTTGGGAGGAGGGAGGAGGGGGAGGGAGGAGGAGGAGGAGGAGTTGGGAGGAGTTGAGGGAGAGGAGGGGTTGCAAGGTTGGAGGAGAGGGGAGGAGGAGTTGCAAGGTTAGGACATGCTTTTGAACATGGAGTGCACAGAAGCATGGACACTTGGAGATAATTTCTTGGAATACCAAAGTAAAACTCAACACAATGCCCCAAAGAGTGTGGGCTTCATTCCATCATGGGGTATTTATACAAGGTGGAGAGCTTCTCTCTCTGCATGTAGGAATTGTAAGACATTCTCTCTCTACATGTAGAACTTGCATCTAGAAGTTGCATCTAGGAGTTGCAAGTTGGCTGTAGGAGTTGCATGTTGCATGTAAGAATTGCATGCAGGACTTGCATGTAGGACTTGCATGTACAAAGTACATGTAGGAATCATATGTAGAACTTGCATGTAGAACATGTAGTGTAGGAGCTGCATGTAGGACTTGCATTTTGGAGATGCATGTTGAGGATTCATAAGAGAGATTATTCCTAGCCTTATATTGCAAGTACAAGCGGAGCTTTGCCGCTACTCTACATACACATTCTGTGCTACCTAAGTCCATGTTGGCATAGAGACAACATACCTTCGGATCCATTTTATTACCCATCCTCGGGTTATGGCTTATTGTGATCACAAAGTTGGGATGCCATGCGCGTAACCCAATGGTGGCTATGGAACCTATGGTGTGCCAGTCGATCCTGTTGTAAAGCCTTGACACCATACAATTTCTCCTCTATTTCCAAGAGGCCTTTGTTTGAACAGAGTTATTTGGCATGCTTCTAAGAAGATGACTCTCTGATAGAGTCAACTTGTAGTCTGAGCATCGATCCGTTCATTGCAATTGAAATTGAGTGTAGGCAAATGGCAGTCGATGTGGATGGGGACCTCCTGAATGTATTCCAATGTTTTGTAGAAGATAGCACTATGGCAAAGGATATGGTCAATGTTGCCGTGCATTATTTTCCCATGCTGTTAAAGTGCTCGGATCAGTGTGCCTTAGATGTTCCATTCTACACCAGAGTATGGCTCGATCATTAGCCAATTAATGGTGTGATCCTCACCCAAAGTGTATATATTGGCCTCCCATATGTGCCGTCGTGGAACCGCATAGAACTTGGAGGGACAGGTTCTGAGACATGGAGGTGCACACAAGTATACCTTCAAGAATATTACATCAAAGAGCTTGGGGTGGCACCAATCAGGTTGGGGATCCAACTTGCTGACCCAAGCTTCACTAATTTAGTGCTCACGAAGGCTAGTAGGGAAGTTGTCCAGGGTCCATCCACCTCGAGTTTTCATATCATGATATTTGCTCTAGAAATCCTTGATGGGGTTACTCGGCAGAAGTGGTATTACATCAAGCATACCCATCATTGGAATTTGGCATGGGAGTGTGAATTGGTTATCTGGATATTGATATTCAAAATCAAATATTGGGTCATTCTCTATTGATGGTAGCATAAGTAGTGTTAGAGGTGATGGCGGGGCAGGGAGAGAATCTAGGGACATGGGGGAGGAGAGGATGTATTTTGAGAAGTTTAGCATCGGCGGGCCTTGTGGGGTATCTTGCACCTTGAGTTGGGAGTGAGAAAGCCCTCTGAATCATTGTACTATCGAATATAATATTGAGTTGGCTCTGATGTACAGTGATGGTGCTATACTTGCCAACATGTACATTGATGGAGTGGCAAGAATGGGGAAATTTCTTGATGTATGTGGTCATTGTAGGATTGTCCTCCAAGGATTTTAGGTTCTCAAACAAATTGCCAAGACCCCTTTGGTCCAAGAAATCTATTGTTGCATTGGAAAGAGCATAAGTCGATGTAGGTGGCCACACAAGCTCCAAGGACTGGGTCCCATCAATGGTTGTGTAGGCCGGTGGAGACTAGGGTGGCACTTGTACTTCTTGTGTTTCCATGTCATGCACAGAATCCTCATCGAAGCTATCGCTCTGAACCACAAATGCATGTGGTCACCTTGGTTGAGAGGAGGTAGATGGCTGCAACAACTGTGAACTCTAGAGGGGGGATATGGTATACCATTGATCATTAGATTAGTTGGTATGCAGGTATGACACTTGTGTGTGCGTAGTGTGAGAGATCTTATTTTAACACATGCTTTGAGAGTGTGGAATGAAAGTGTGCGGCACAATTATCCATGCAATAGACTATGTGTCTAACCAAAAGCGTGTGAGTGCACATGACCTAATAACTAGGTAGGGACTAGCTTATTGCTTTTTGTGTTTTTGCTAGGATTTCATAGGGCAACTAGGACTCAGACATGACTTCTAAGCCCTAGGTTGAAATCGGTTGATGCTACCCATATGTGCAAAGACGTACATATGCAAGTGAGTGCTCATGATACAATCTAATACTAACTAAGGAAGATTTGGGGTTCCCAAATCTTCATTATTGTCAGGGATGGCTTGCGTGTTGATGTAGTAGTGCTTCAGGCGGCTATCGTTTATGGTTGTGTTGAATTGGACTCCATCTAATGTTTCTAACAGCACAGCTCCGATGGGATTCATTTTTCTTACTTGATAAGGTCCTTGACCTAGATACTTGAGTGCCCTTGTGGACTTTGGCATTGTATAGAAAAACCAGGTCACCTTCCTTGATATCTTTTGCTTTAAGGTTTCTGTTAAACCATGCTTTTCTTCTACATTTTTTTGTTGTCATGGCATGGTAGGCGACTAATCTAGTCTCTAGATGCTTCTCCAATTGATAGAGTCTTTCTTTCAATTGATAGTCTTTCTTTCATGGATGCATGATCACCCATCATGCATTCATGTAATGCTATGCGTAGGCTTGGTATTACAAATTCCAGTGGGACCACAGCTCCAAGGCCGTACACTAATTGAAAAGGTAAATTCCCTGAACTGAACTTGAGTGTGGTACAATATGCCCATATGGCTGCATTTAGTTTCTCTATTCAATTAGAACGCTTTGGCTCTACAACCTTGGTAAGGATAATGCATAATATTTTGTTGGTAGATTTGGCCTTTCCATTCCCTTGGGGGTAGTAGGGTGTACTTTTTCTATGGATTACCATAAAGCCAAACAAGAGTTCTTGGATAGCCTCATTGACAAAATACGTGCCTCTATCCCCGACACAATTTCAATGGGGCATCCGAATCAGGTGATCACGTTCTTGTATAAGAACCTTGTTGTGTTTTTGGCATCTACCTTTCTAACTGCTTTAGCTTCAGCCCATTTGGTAAAGTAATCAGTGGTGGCCACAATGATGTAGTGTGCTTGTGTTCCTTTTGTCGCTAGATGGATGGGACCCACATAATCAATCCCCCATTTTTCAAATGGTTTATGTGCAATGATTGTTGTTAGGTGATTGAAGTCCTTGTGTTGTGATTTAGTAGCCCGTTGGCATACATCACAGCTTTTGACATATTTATAGACATCTACCCCTCATGGGGTTCACTCATATCATATGTAACTCTATTACATGAGTTCAACACATGGGTTTTTATTAATTCCATTACTTACATATTTATATATACATAAGGAAGTAGATTAAGACCCAAATGTTAATATACAAAAGGGTGTTTTAGATTGAAAAAGTTCAAGAAGCTCCCAACATGTTCTAATATACAAAAGGGTGTGTGTGTGTGTGTGTGTGTGTGTGTGTGTGTGTAAAATATAAAACCTTTTAACAACATGGCACACAAAGCTCAAATAAGGGTGGATAAAAAATTATTTATTACATGGGTGTTCATAAAACAAAAGTTGGTACAATAGTGTAAACAAAAATAATATCGATGAAGTCCTGACAAGCATCTTATTTACTGCAGAGGAGAATCTGCATACTTGCCACCATCCAACAAGAAAACATGATAAGAACCAAGTTCACTTAAATTGGGAAGACAGGGGTCATAAACCCTCCTCCCTTGTTATTGAGGTCACAATAAATTAGAAGCCAACCATAAACTTAACCAGACTTAACTAGCACGATGTAAGAAATTAAGTGTAAAAGATGGGTTTTATAAGTGTGGAAATGTAATTAAAAAGAGGGGGGAGGAAAATTGGGAGGGAGGAGGGGGTCAATTAGAAGGTACAAATAGAAGGGAAACTAGAAGGAAAACTAAAGGGAAAATATTAGAGAAGGGGGAGGGAAGGAGAACCAAAAATAATAAATATTTAGCAACCACGAGGGGATAATACCTATATAGAGAGGAGGGGGAAGAATGTGTATATAGAGAGGGGGGGGGGAAGGGTTGGATATCAATACTTGAGAGGGGAACTTAGGTACTAATATTGAAGGGGGGGGGGTAGATATAAATACTTGAGAGGGGGGAAAATATATATATAGAGAGAGAGAGAAGGGGGGGTACTAATATTGAGAAGGGGGGAATTTAGATGTAAATATATAGAATAGGGGGGTTATGTATCAGAGGATAGAGGATAGAAATTATACGGTGGATTTTAGAAATTATAAGGGAGAGAAAAAAAAGGGAAAAGAGAAAAAAGAAAAAAATTGGGGGGAATTGTAATGGAATTAATGCTATGAATGTAATGAAGAAATTAAGAAAGTAAAAAATACTTAATTGAAAAAAAGTAGATTTAAAGTACGTAGTACTAAGTTTAATTAAATGACTAAAGCAATGAAGGGGGTTTTGTTTTTTGGCATGGGCGAGTGAATTATACGAAGATTTTAGGTTTTAAAGAGGGAGGACCGGGCAAAGACAAAGTCCAAAATGATTTAGGCTACATAGAGTGCAAGGCAGGAGTACCTGGCATTCCGTGATGGTCGAGAAACGAGGAAGGCAGAGGGTAGCTCTAAACCATGTGTATGTTGGTGGGATGTCGAGCAATGTCAGCCTCACTTGGCCCAAGGACCTAGGTAGCGGTACTGTAGCATGGGTTCTAGTCTCTGGAAGAGGCAGCCCGTTAAACAAGAAAATGAAAAAGGGGGCCAGATTGTATAGGCCAATGGCTTATCACGAGAGGCGAACAACACGAGGAGACTTCATACGAGAAGCGATACATACACAGGCCAGTCAGCTATGTGACGTGTAGCGTGCGGGCTAGTGCGAAAGCCTAGAGCCGTAGTCATGGTTGGGAGGCGCAAAGGCAGGGGTAGCATTGTAGCGACCTAGGTAGTACAACGGTACTATGAGCAAGGGAGGGGCTACGGGATTTGAGAGGCTATAGTGGAGGTAGGTCCTTCAATATATAGGCTAGGTTGTGTAGCTAGTCGGGTGCATAGATAGTCAGTGGAGTAGAATCATGATAGTAAGTGTTTATTGGGAGGCGAGTTGGCTAGATGCCTGTGAATGCATGTCTATGTAGAAACTCAGGAAGGGTGTAGAATAGCGGGCTACGGGTGGGTAAAAAGTGTGGGGAGGGGGGTCAACAATACAAGTAGATTTAACCAATCTAATAGGCTTTAGATGCCTATGTAGTTTAGAGAAAAAGACTAGGAAAAGGTAGTTTAGAAAAAATTAATTTAACCATTCTAATACTAGAAAAAGGTAGTTTAGATAGAAATAACCAATTAATACTAGGAACGGGTAGTTTAGAAAAAATGTGAAGTGAGGTGTTTTTTTTTTAAAGAAAAGAAAAAGTAATAAGGTAAATTAAGAAAATTTATGAAGTTAAATAAAAATTAGGAGATAAGGACGAAGAGTAAAAAATTAGAGAAAACTCAGTAAAATTAGACCATTAAAAAATTATAAGAAAAATAAATGGAAAATTAAAAGAAAAAAGTAGAAATTTAATCAAAAAGAAAAAAGCCATTGATAAAGGATAAAAAGGAAAAAGGAAAGAACACACTATTCAAAATTTTTGGACTTTCTCTCCTGGTTTGGACTTTTTTTTGGAGCATATCTTCTCCACTCAACTTCACTTAGTGAGCTCAAAAATTGGGTTTTTTAGAGCACTAAATGTGTCATTTATATATAAATATGGCCTTACTAAGCTAAAAAGTCAAGTGGTGACCTCTAATTTCAAAAAAAATGGCTCAGTGAAGCTATAATTCCCAAACTCGTGCATGGTGCCCCAATCCAATGACTATAATAATAATAATAGTATAGTTCAATTTTAACACTATGAAGTGAAAATATGACACCATATGAAAAGAGTTTGTTGAATTCAACATATAAGTGGTGTATAGATACACCATTTTTTTGAAAAAAAAGAGTTTGTTGAATTCAATATATAAGTGGTGTATAGATACACCCTTTTTTTGAAAAATAAACCATACAATAAATTATCTTATTGGTGGTGTATAGATACACCATTTGTATGGAAAAAAGCATACAAAACATTATCTTATGCATCTGAATCTCGTTTAGAGTCATTAGATTCATGTAATGTATTTGCGCTTGATGGGTCAAGTCTTGCCAAATGATGTTTAATATGGACACGACTTGGATCAGGGATTGTGATACATTTTTCAACATTGTATCCATGCTTCTTTTTAAAACTTCGTGTCCTCGATTTTCAGCAATGAATAATGCTACTGACTTCCACCTCTGTTAATCCCTCATTATTTGGAACCCATTCACGTTTCTTTTGCAAGAATCCTTCATAGAGTTGTTTTATTGTATATCTTCTCAGGAGATTTTTCAATGGCTTTGGTTCATACCATAAAGCTGTAAATGTTATAGGAGTTCCCTTGTCATCCCTTTCTATCTTAGCAACCTTTGTAACCCAAATTGGGCCACCTTGGTCATCCAACTCTGAACCTGGATTAGATGCCCAAACTGCAACAAATAGACTCTCTTCAATCTCATTAGATGGTATAAACTCTGGTAAGGGTTTGTCTCCCTTCCTGCCACAATATTTTCGAGGTAAAAGGCATTCCTCTGCTTCCTCCATATCTACTAACATATTTATATCTAAAGGAAAACTTGGTGACCTAGCTTGTTCCGGCCAAAAGGATTCACAGTATTCAATGCTCATTAAGTTTTCTTGTCTTTCTAAAGATTGGATAAGTGCTTCAGTTGATTTAATTGTCTCCAAATTCTTAGTTGATTGCTCAGGATATTTCTGCATCATACTTTGGGGATGTTTAATGAAGGCTTTCAAGCCTTTCATTTCATCTATGTCAAGTGATTTGTTTTTTACAAGAACAAATCTAGTTTCCTCCAATGGAATTATTCGTTGTAATAAAGCATATGACTCACTCCATAAATGATCTCCATTTACTGAGTAGTCTTCCATTGCATCACTGGAATATTGTTATGCATGTGAAACCGAAAGTAGTGTGGATTTGTGTGTCCTATTAGGGCATCATCTCCTGTTTGTAAATGTGGCTCTATGAATGCTCTCCAATCTACCATCCTCTCTAGATAGCCACTTTTGATTGTTCCTTGCGAGAACCTCCAATTTTTTTCCCAATTTGAAATAGCATATCCTCTATTGTCAAAACGTCCATTGCCTTCAACTCACCAGAGATAACACTGAAGATTTGATCTACGTCTTCATGTGTATGGCCGACAAGAAGATAGCCAACTTCCACTTCTTCAAATATTTTCAAACCAACCAGCATAGAGCATAAAGCAAATATATATTTATTATTGTTCTCTCTCCAACAATTATTAGCTTGTATTTGCAATGTGTTAGGTAAACATCCGAGAGCATCTCTGACCTTTCTTATTGCTTTCATGATTGATGTAACAACCTAGTTACTATCATGGTCATGCAAACTATCAATCCATACATCACAAAAGATTCGGTATCCATGTACTAATACTGCACACAAGTGTGTTTTTAGTCCACGTTTGCCCTCCAATGCCAGAGGGATACATCTATATCATGGCAAAGTGGTTGTATTCTAGTCCATGCCATCAATGCTGATGCACATGAACTTATCGACATGTGAAATAGCTTCCTCTCTCCAAGAAGCATACAACTTTCGAGCATCCTGCACATGACATAAATGGATTGATCGCCATTTAATATATCTTCCTCGCTGCTGCTCACATTTACTATGTTCAATGGCATTTTTTAATTCATCACATGTCTTACATTTTGACATCCTTTGCTTTGATGGTGTCTTGACATGGCAAAAATCTCTACGCCAAATTTTGTACAAGGTTGATCGTAAAATCATGCTCTCGTCTCTGTCTTGTAAAGTTTTATTGACAATTTCTAGGACAACCTTCTTTGTCATTCCCAAAGGAAGATATTGTTGGCATTCGACACGTCCATCTAGCATTGTTTGTTGAAGATGAGGTTGCGGTAATGCATGGTCTTCGAGAACTTGCTTTAATGTTGCGGTTGCATTTATAGTGCTTCCATGGCATTTAAGCGTGTAGGTATTTCCATGAATTATATGAACCACTTTTTCTTTCACCTCTGCCTAGATGGTCCAGTACGTGCCATGTGATAGTCCAGTTAACCATTGATATCCTCGATTGCAAATGGGTCTCCCATTAACCATCGGTTTCAATCTAGGTTTACAGTGTCTTGTGCTCAAATCTTGATTAGTGCCTTGATGAAGAAAGCATGAAAACTCTTGAAGAAGATAGTTATGCCAATTAGTCACTGTCTTACTCCAAATATCAAGGCGTATGGCTGCACAATCATCTTTCCCAACTTTTCTAATGCAAAGTCTCTTGTAACAAACTCGCATAAGACCATCAAACCTCGAATCCATTTCCCTTGAATCTTCATCTTTATAATCAAATCGTGTGTGGGCTTGAGAATTATTTGATACCTTATAATATCTTGGAAATGGCAATCTGGTAGACACGTTCATTGATGTCAATTTGTTGCCAATGCCTCTTGAATTTTGTGGTTAAACTGTTTCTCCTTCGTAACTCAAGATTCTCCCATCTATATTCTCTAGCATGCTAGCAACAATATTACGAATAACATGACAAGTCTCAGATTCTCTGCCCCTTTTGCCTTATGTTCGAGTGGTAACATCATGATCATTGTCATTAATATCATCAATTCCTATTATTACATCACTTATCCCATCGATCTTTGTGTGTATTTTTCTTTGTGGTCCCATCTTATTATTCTCAACACAAGACAAGTTTTCTATATCAGTAAGCATGTTTGAGTCACTTGCAACACAAGACAAGTCTTCTATACCAGTGAGCTTGTTCGAGTCACTTGCAACACAGGACAAGTCTTCTATACTAGTGAGCCTGTTCGAGTCACTTGCAACACATGACAAGTCTTCTATACCAGTGAGCTTGTTCGAGTCACTTGCAACACAAGACAAGTCTTCTATACCAGTGACTATATTTGAGTCACTTGCAACACAAGAAACCTTTTCTACATCAACATCTGTTACTATAATGTCCTTAATACCTGTGAGCATGCCACTATGATACTCTTGATTACTACTATAGCTTCTTATCAATTTGGATCCCATTTGTGTTATAGTATTTTTCTTTTGATAATATTCTGTTGTGTCTTCCATGACATTGAAGGAAACTGTCTTGGGCAAACTTGATTTCAAGAAAGCAACCCCTATTTACAAGTACTATGAACTTGTAGTTGAGACGTAGTATTATGGACATCTAAATGTGAAGTACTATCCATTGCATTTTGAATGTCACCTGCACTAGTCAACTTAATTATCTCCACTATACAAAGAAAACTCTGAGCATAGCCCTTAAAGTTGCCAATTGCTAAAACTTCTCCAGAGCAAGATAACATCTCTACTTTTTCCCCCTCAAAATAAGTTTTCTTGATATCTTGAAAGTATGTCTTTGGAACAATTTCGTCTTGGTCATAGAGTGTTCTGTGTGCTTGCATATCAAATATGTCACATTGTAAGATATCTCCCAATGTTTCAAAGTCTCCATGTGGATATTTTAAATGTACTTCAGGATTTACAACGTTGGTGATTATCACTACACATCTTCTCTCACCACAACATTGGAAATGACACACATTCATAGGATCAAGACTATGAATTTGTCCAAAAGCCACCACTTCATTCTTCTTATATAACACCACATCCATACCCTCAATTAGGGTGAATACCTATTTTATATACAAAAATAGATTAGAAACTCAAAATGAATATAATAAATAATCATTGAGCTTATTATTACTTAATTTGAGGTAGATAAATTTTTTTTGGAAAAATAGGTTTAATTATTAAGATAAATTGGAGAGAAAGTGTTAGAAAAAGGAAAAATAAATAAGAAAATTTGGGAAAAACAAAGAGAAGTACGGAAAATAAAAAGTTAAAGCGAAATTTAAGGAATAAATAAGAAAAACAAGAGAGAGAGAGAGAGAGAGAGAGAGAGAGAGTGAATGGGGCCAGGGTCTAACCAAAAGAGAGGAAGGTGTAGGAAGTGTGTGTGTGTGTGTGTGTGTGTGTGCATATTAATATGTATGTTTATGTGTGCAATTGTGCACTCCTTGTGCAATTTTTTATAGGTTCCATGTTGAAATCCTCAATGCACATCTACAGAGATCCTGCTCCCTCAGCTTGTAATCATCATTATTCCCTGTTGTTTCCCCAACCTGGGAAGAATGGCCAAGCTCCACCTCATCTACTAGTTCTAAGGTGGATTTCACAACATGGGCTCCATATCAGAACACAGTGTTAACATTTCCTATCCCCCCAAGACCTATGTAGCTACAATATGCAGCACTGGAAGGTCCCCTGAGTGTTGAGTTTGGCCAAGAAGTATCCAAAGTAACTTTTGATAGTAGTTGTTGGGGAGCATGATAGATCAACGGAGAGCTTGTCGCTCGATTGTTAGCCGTATGAAAAATTACGTAATTCAAAGGAGCATTTCGATGAAGTTACAAGATTGGCGTAGCCTACTCCTCACTGAAATGAGTGCCAATACTTAGCAAGCTCGTCCTCAGACAAAAAGCTTTATCAAACTTCCCACGAGCTCTACCACAATAAGGATGCTCTGAGGCATAAAGAATGGGGAGTCTAGACGTAAGGATGCTCTGAGGTGTAAAGAATGGGGAGTCTAGACGTAAGGAGGCTTTAGCATAAAGAATGGATTGGGTGCTTGGTCGATGCTTGGAATGGACCTCCATATAAAGCTCACACTACTATTGCAGGAAAACATTCCTATGTATAGAGTTGCAATCCATCCAATCGGGCTCACAAACCGTTCACAGTTCAGGGGACATAGCTATAGGGCTCATGAGAATGCCAAGAATGCAACACAAGACAATGAGCTTCCTTCTCCTCATGACCTTCTAGTGATACATCCCTTGTGGTCTCTTAATCTATCCCTTGTGGAGCAGAGGAGCGATGAAAGGGCAGCTCAAATAGTTCTAAATAGAGAGTAGACTCCGGTCGAATTACAAAAATAAAAAAAGAACCTGGAATGTCGTCCATCCATGGTCCCATCTCAAGCCAACCCGTAGGAAAGTAGTCACCTCCAAACTTGCACATAGTGGTGGAAGGAGGTGGTGGAGAGCTCGCCATCCCCTATTCCAATGGGCTTGTAAACATTCCCAGTGATTGGGGATTCCTTCTCTTGGCGGGAGTTTGCGTACTCCCTTTGCATTAAAAGTCCATCCCTGTCATTTCCTCGTGGGTGTGGTCCAAGCCCCTCTAATAGTCATTGTTGTATCCAGTGGGTATACAACCTTGGGGTTGTAAAGTCTTCATCTTTACACACATATCATGTGCCTATTGAATATATAGATTAGATAACCTCTAAATCAAGCAGTCACTCAATTACATATTGGGTTATTGCACGTATTGACTTTTATGAGCAATCATTCATTAAATCCCCTCCATGGGATTCCTTCCACCTCGTTGTCTACTTTCTTATCATAGTGGCAGGGAGGGTACTATATTGATGCCATTAATAAATAAATCCCAAGTGCCAATTAGACTATCATCTCTATGTCACTTCTCTAGATGTCTCTATGGTATATCCTTTTGAATCCATAGGTGCCTCATCATACTCAATTGTCCATTATCTCCAATAGATGGGCCATAAATGCTTTGTAAGGTGAGAAAATTATTCTAAGTTCATGACCTGACTAAGTAGATGGACTTAGTGGTCCAACTCCAATAAGTGTCAACTTACTAAGTTGTGATAAATATATTGGGTCCAACTCGTGGTCCAAGGGATATATTGGGTCGACCATAGTCCCAACCAATGTAAAGTAACTAACATGCGCCATCACTTTCAAGTGAACATGGATAATTGTCAATGTAAATAATAAGAGGGCATTCTAAAATAGTTCCCATTTTTTTCTTTAAGTAATCTACATAGTAAATAGAAGGGGACGAGCATTTTCCGAGAAAAATCTTCCGAGCATCCGAGCGAAGGAAAAAAAAAGCTTCCAACTATGCAAAAATATGACAAAAATGGATCAGAAGAAAACATAGTTTCACTTAGAAATATGAAAAGTATTATAGGAATCCCTATTTTATACATGAATATTTACGTGAATATTTGGGAATGGTGAGAACATAATGGGATGGCTTTTGAAGAAACCCACATGTAGAGTAGACTTCTCTATGAAAATTCGCTTATAATCCTTCTTACAACTTTTTACTTAATAGGGGGTGAAATTGAAAAACCTCTCTCCACCTATCTTCATGAAAGGGTTTCTCCAAAGAAAACTCATTGAAGCAAGCCATCAAGGTAGTTTCGCCAACGAAACCCCTTTGAACAAGGTCTTTCAAGGTAGTTTCGCTGGCGAAACTACCTTAGACAACACTTTTAAAAGTGACATCATAACTTTCACATCCAATGTCCAAATATAGTCATTCAATCACTCAAATTGATCGGAAAACCCCATTTGAGCACATCTATGGGGTTATATTTTGGAAAACCCTGCATATATAGTATTAAATATTACATGTATTTTATGAGAGTGATATATAAGCAAGCCCAAGTCAATACTTATTTACAGTAATTTAAACTTCTATAGAAACATGTCCATAAATATCTTGTTATTAATACTATAAAACACTTGAAAGATATTGCCATATGATATAAATGTGTTTAATAAGTAATTATTTATGTATAATATTATTATATTGAGAGTGATTATGAGGGACGTTTCTTAAATGAATTATTTTTCAATACTTTTTTAAGGTAATAATAAGGGTACAAAGGGATGTCTATGAATAAGAAGATTTATGTTATGTAAAAATGAATGAGTGACTAGTCTGTATAATTTTATGATAAAGGGATCTAACTCTAATGAAAATAAAAGTGTAAAAACTATGTTTCCTAAAGAAATACTATTTTTAAAATCTCTTGAAAAACACGCTCGTATAAACCTGCTCATAGGTTTTTGCTCATAAAATTGACGCATCCTAAATAGAAGACCTCCTATGCTCTAAGTAGTGCTCCAAACTCTATCTATGTTCAATAATGAAAAGCATTATGGAGAAAACAATAATAAAAAGCCTTGTTAAGTTCTAGAGGATGCAATAACCTCCTCGGGACGGAGCCTGTGCATAATTGGAACATCATCATGTTCTTTCTGAAATATTTCAGTATGATTCCCTATCTTCATGGGCCATCAGTATGTTGACAAACCAGGTCCTCAAAGGGATGTGTGTGTGTGTGTGTGTTTCCCACCAACCACATTCCTGTAGGTCCGCCGACACACAATCCAAGTGAAGGCAGCAGTCCACCCATCACAATGGATTGGGTCGGATTACTGCCCTAGATTAAGTCATAAACTAAAACATAAACTTAAATGGATATACCCGTGTCTCATTACTCCTTTCTAACTAGTAAGTGAAAAGTAAGCAGAGGTATCAATTTTCTCTAACCAGTCGGTGGAGGGTGGTCAAATTTCCATAGTCATGGAAGAGTCTTTAGACCGGTAGGATGGGGACAATCATAGAGTGTATCAAGTGCAAGACGCTTGACTAGTTGGTCAAGGGTATCAGTCCCAAGTATCAAAATAACATGCTTCTAATGATAATTAACGTTTCAAGCTTCTAGATAGATTACCTCTACCATATGGAGACTTCATGTGAATATCAAATATGTGAAGAGGAATTGCATTTCTTTATCAAACTTCCATACCATGGGCAATGGATGCATCCAATAACTTGATGTTGGTCCAAGCATCACGGAATAGCAACTAAGGAAAGGGGTTGGTCCCATAATCCTCGTGCCTCAATCAGGCCTGAAACTTCAATTATCTGAAACAAGTCAATCCAAGTATAGCCATTAGTCATAAGATTTTTCTTATCTTATAATGGATATACTAGTGTGTGTTTTTCCTATCAAACATCTATCCTACTATACTACTGGACCAGTTTTCAATGTCATAGTAAACCAATTGCAAACATCTACTATTGCCCTTTTCAAACACCTAGTGAGAGTAGTCCATTAATAACCAACTTCTCAATACCGCATAAGTGAGAATAATCCATATCATACCATTCCTCTTAATAAGGTGTCAAAGTGGGAGTTAAATATTATACTCACATTTATATCAGTACATTTCAAAAAGTACAACGATATTGATGATTAGTCTCTAATAGAGAGTTCAATCTTATTTAGCAATACTTGGAGAAAATTTGTTGTAGAGTGCTCCTCGAAGTTGCCAACATCGTGTCTTCATGCCTTAGATTTTCTAATGCAAACCTGATGGAGAGGTATGCCAACTCACCTGCATCCATCCACAAACATAGCACGTGAGAACATGCACAGTATGAATTGTGGGACTGCAGGCTTCAATACCGGCACATAGTTTTGTTATCAGTGTCACTCGATCTAGAGTAGCATAATCAAATCTTGGCATTTTACTATTCAATAGTAATGAGAGGTGGGCAATTACAGATATGAATAAATGCATATAAAATGTTAGTGAAATCCAAGTAATAAGTGGGAATCTCAAGTAAACCATAAATTTGGCTATTCCAACCAAGTCCAAGGGAATTCCCAAGGTCCAAAAATCCCAATATAACCTCAATATACTTATACCTTTCCTCGATCTCCTGTTGGCACTTTCAATTATTAGTATCACAATTAAATTCATGCACACATCAAAGTATGATAAGGTCCTTGAGAATGTTAGAATTGAAGGACAGACTCCCTGCTACATGGCCTTTTCACCATTTCACACTTAAAATCATGCTAAATTCTTGACTTCTATTAATAATTACACCATGAATGTTTCTTAATTCAGTATATAGGAAATCTCTCCATAATATAACTAATAAGATAAAAGAATACTCCGATGGTAATTCTCTCCCTAGTCACATTAGGAGAAGTTCTCAAGAAATGCAACACAATGTAAAAAACACTACTGGCAAGTTACCGACTCATGACAAATGACGGCCTTTTCCATTGATCCAAGTATAAATTGTAAAGTGTAACATATCAAAGTATAAAGTGTATAGTGTAACCCAATACCATCCTAAGGGTAAAATATTACCCAAGTGCTCTAAGTACATAAAGAGTCCAAAACATCTCAAAGTGCCAAGCTTAATGTATGACCTATGGAATCTCCAATCTATCACATAATGCATGGCTTGTGAGGTCCATAGTTCTCAACTAATAAAATTCCATCAAAGTCACTTATAAAAAGTACTAGTAAAAGGATGAACCATTAGTTATCTGTCTTTTTTTCTTCTTAACATCATTTGGTGAAAATATATACTAAAGTGAAAGAATCAACAACTATTAGGGAGTTCTCTAATTATCAGTATATCCCTAATTATTATCTCATGACTTTAGGACAACTAGTCGAACTATTAGTCGCGGGCTATACGTCTTCAAACATTCGTTGCTCATAGTCTCTTGTAGTTTCCAAGGGTCCAGAGGAAAAGAAATGAAAATAGGTGGCTACGCATGTAATCCCATGATCATAAATTGACTTGGATGCATGCCTAAATAATAAAATCCTCTAGGAAGTCCATGTAATCATTAAAAAATGGGGCAATGTGTCTTCACTTATCAATGCAATCATAATTAATCAAGTACCATAAAGTCCAAAAGAGAATTAAAGGAAAATCTTTCTCTAAATGACCTTCTTCTTCTCTTGAAACTCTCTAGTCCTATGTTGAGTTGTTGTTCCAATTCCAAGTATCATAGCAATGCGTGCTTATCTCAAACAAGATTGCATCTAAGCATGCTATCCCAAAGGAAAGATAGTCGCAACAAAGTGTAATACTCCTGCTAATCAAAACTAGAATGCTAGAGATTTGCTAGCCAGCGCCTCTAGCGTGATGGAAGAAGTACTTCACCGTATTCTATGCTCTGTGTGTTTTTTTTGAAGGTGAGTTGGCTAATCATTTATACATGCATGGCTAACGTTGTGATCAAAGCTCTTGAATAGAGCTCGACTTCACGTATTATACCATTAATGATAATTCGAATGACAAAATCAGTTGCTCACTGATCTCCCATCCCATAACATCAACTGCGCGGACTCTATGAAGGTAAGGCTTGAATAGATAAAGATATGGATGAGCAGTGAAGTATGGAGGAGCAGTGAAGCTAACTCTTATGGATGCTCATCGTAACTATATATGTCGATAAAAGTCGTGAAATCCAAGTCGCTGATGCTGGGTTCTTTTCAAGGGTTTTTCCTTTGGTGTCTACCCTGCATCTGGGATAGATAATATGACTGTAGATTCGGGGGAGAGTCGGTTGGTGACCTTTTTCGTGACTGTCCCTACGTAAAGGTTCCATGTTGAAATCCTCAATATACCTCTACAGAGATACTGCTCCCTCAACTTGTAAACACCATTATTCCCTGTTGTTTCCCCGACCCGGGAAGAACGACCAGGCTCCACCTCATCTGCTAGTTCTAAGGTGGATTTCAATACATGGGCTCCATATCAAAACATAGTGTTAACATTTCCTATCCCGCCAAGATCTACATAGCTACAATACGCAGCACTGGAAGGTCCCCTGCGTGTTGAGTTTGGCCGGGAAGTGTCCAAAGTAACTTTTGACAGTAGTTGTTGGGGAGCGTGATAGATCGACAGAGAGCTTGTCGCTTGATTGTCAGCCGTATGAAAAATTACTTAATTCAAAGGAGCATTTCGATGAAGTTACAAGACTGGCGCGGCCTGCTCGTCACTGAAATGAGCGCCAATACTTGGCAAGCTCGTGCTCAAACAGAAAGGTTTATCAAACGTCCCATGAGCTCTACCACAATAAGGATGCTCTGAGGCGTAAAGAATGGGGATTCTAGACATAAGGAGGCTCTGAGGCGTAAAGAATGGACCGGGTGCAGCTTGGTCGATGCTTGGAATGGACCTCCATATAAAGCTCACACTACTATTGCAGGAAAACGTTCCTATGTATAGAGTTGCAATGCATCCAATCGGGCTCACAAACCATTCACAGTTCAAGGGACATTATAGCTACAGGGCTCACGAGAATGCAAAGAATGCAACACGAGACAATGAACTTCTTTCTCCTCACGACCTTCTAGTGCTACATCCCTCGTGGTCTCTTAATCTATCCCTCGTGGAGCAAAGGAGTGGCGAAAGGGCAGCTGGAATAGTTCATGCTTTCTTGCTCTCTGTGCTTGATATTTTCTCTCCAACCACCTTATCTCGATCATGTCTCGATCATGTCAGGTGCACAGAAGTCCCCTTCCCAAAATGAATCGCTGGATACGAGCAGCGGAGAGTTTGAAAGAGGTTTTGATTGCTGCTGTTTTTCGTGATTCCTTTCAAAGCCTACACCCAATTTCGGTTTTCATTTTAATGTAATCGTCACGTTATCAAGGTTGATGAACATGGCGGAATCAAAAAAGCCAGCGAAGGACGCTTTAGCTTTGCTCCCTGATGGTAACAATCGAAACGTGTCTCTCTAATCGGTTCCAGCTGATAAGTCGAAGTTGATTGTGTAGCCTTTTCTCCCTCTCACGAATCACGCTTTCATTCATATTAAAGCTAATTTCCCTCTGTCAGAGTGATTGCGCTAAGCACTTTCTATTGTTATTTTGCTGCAGAAGAGGTCCATGAAACCGACCAATGATTATGTACACCAGAGGATGCGCTGCTTCCTGATATACGTTCCCAACACAAAAAGGCGCTTCTTGCAGCAGAGAAATATCCAAAAGAGGCAAATTCAGCTGAAGGTATTAATCGATGCTCGGTTAATTTTTTTTCCACATTCGCTACATAATTTCTCTTTGATCGTCACGTAATCAAGCGAAATTTTTCTAGATCATTTAATACCTCATAAAGTATCAAAAAACTCCACCGGAAACCTGCCTTGTGTCAATGAGCCTTTTATCCGCTTCAGGCACTTGCTTGATAAAAACGTCGCTTCCCAAGCCATCATCTATTGCAAGCATGCCTCTGAATTTGGCCCCAAGGAAGGAGGGTGGTATACGGAAGAACCTGAAGCCAACATTGAAGACCGCTGCGCCATGCAAGCTTGTGCCGAGGGTGAGGCTCATTTCTCTTTTTTTTTGGCATTATTAGTTTTTCCCTACGGGTTTTCATAGTTGCTCTTTTGTGCTCCAGTTCGCCAAATAACACGCGAGAAAGGGTCCGATGTAAAATTGAAGTGTGTAATTATTATCGACGTGAGACCACCTATTCTTTGAGGAACAGAGTGGCTCAAAAGTTTTAGATGCTTAGAATATTTCCCATTGCTTTGCTTTTAAAAACATTGCTCCTAACAATCATTTCAAGTTGTTCTATTCGTATTTCCAATCTTTTTTAAAAGTATTTTACCTCGTATAGAATATTTAGTCTACGGAGATTAAATGGTTGCTTCCATGTATTATTTTCAAAAGTGAGTATAAAATATTTCGTCTACTAGATTAAATGTTGCTTCCATGTATTATTTTCAAAAGTGAATATACAATGGAAAAATAAAATATAAATGAAGCCACCATTTTACTTTACAAAACGTTTGTATTCTCCATTAAAAAATTTTCATTTTTTAAAGTAACCAAACAACTAGACATGATAATTTGTTTTGTTTCCTTCCCAAGCACTCCTTAATGGAGCAACATTCATTGATCGAAGGCAATTGGTTATAGGCATAGGTTGTTGCACTCTAATTATAAGCCAATGGCATATTTCAATCTAATATGATGTATAAACAAATTTTAAAATTATTCCCTTTTCTCATGAATTATGAGATCAATTATTTCATATACATTTCTTATGTGCACCTCACTTATTCCATATACAAATCTTGTGTGCATTTTGCCTATTTGAAAGATATTCACAAGGGAAAAAAAGTTTAGGTATGTATATAGAAACTCGGAGATAAGCTTTCTTTACATTTTTTTCCAAGTGTCTCTAACATCAAATCACAACCTGACTCAAACCACCTCTTAAGTAGTAGAAATTAAAACACTTGGTTTTGCTTCTAAAGCACTTCAAAATCTTATAACATTAAAAAACACATGGGTGTTTACTTCTTTCAATACTCGCTCATAATGTCTATACTATTTGTTTTCCACAGCAAATTTCAAATATTGGAGAACATGTTCCAAAAACAATTTCAGAAGAGTATCTTAGCTGCTTGCACAAGGCACCTATTGGAAGTAGAATGAATAATGGAACCGGGTCCCATGGAGAAAACTTGGGTGCAAACATAGGTGCATCAAATACAAATTCTCTCCCTATACTTTCAATATTAAGTACGTTCTCGTGGAGTTTCTCTTGTCGCTTCTCTTTTGAGGGGGGAGCTCAGAGTTTCTCTCTTATCGCCTCTCTTTTGAGGGGGGAGCACTTGCAAAATTAAAGCAAAGGATGTGTTTTACCCTATTTACATGCACATCGAGTTCACCAATCATGCATGCTCGGAAACAATCACTTTACATGTTCCTCTTGCCTTTGTCTTGGACTTTAAAGAAGTCTTTCCAAGTTGATGAGTTCTTTCGGGTGGAGGGACTAACAATAACCAAACGAGTGTCCAATGAAGGTGGCACTTCATCATTCTCTTTGCACATGGATGCAATGACAATAGTACTTAAGGGTGAGCCTTTTGAAGGCAATATTTCCTTCGTCCCAGATAATATCATATGCCAATATGTGCCATGGGCGGCAAACCAAATGGAAAACATGAGGGCACCTTTTACATGGGTAATTAACACAATGGCATTCGTGTTTGTTAAAGTGGATGTAGATGGCCCGCCAATAAACCAGATCACTATCATCGGCGATGGCCCCAACCCAGAAGATTGTGCGACAGTGAGCATAAGCCAATTGAACTCTTTTTTGTAGGTGTTGTAGATACTTCTGCCTTGACCAATTCCTTGATCCTTGCCTCTTTTTTGGCAAGTAGCTTTCTTTTGTTGCCTAGAGGTGACAAAGCGAGGGCCTTGCAGGCACAAGAGCAAGTTGAGGCCATTGTTGCAAAAATGGTCGACATGGAAAGGCATCAAAGAGAAGTTTGTAGATGAGGGGATTGTCATGTATGTCACCAAGAACATCTCTTACAGGCGCACCAAGCATGCACTTGGGTTTTTTGACTTCACCATTCTCAGTGCAGTGCCAGAAGGAAATCTCAGAACAACATTGCACGACACCTTCATTCGACAAGTGTCGCAGCCTGGTTATGGCAAGAAGATATACATCCTTTATTAATGTTTTGTTTTTTTTTCCAGCTTTTGAAAAACAAAGCACTGTATGCATCAGGTTGGTGGTGTCATGCACTTTGTTAGCCTCAACAACCCTCTGATTGAATACCATTGCGATTCTTACGGGGATCTTGAGTTAGTAGAGACCTGTTGCGCCCACATTGCTACTCTTGTGATGGCATTCAGAGCATTTCATAGATCCCTTGCCTTAAAGCGTGTGTTGTCCTGCGAGATGCTACTCAGGTTGTTGTGCAGCTACATGGGCCACACGTGGATGAGGTCCTCAGCCTTCACTGCCCTTTCCTTGAATTTCATACTCAGAGCATTGTTGCCACACTTTTATGTCACTAGAGAAGAGGCCCACAGGGGAGTTTGTTGTCAACAGTTCAGGCTTTGTTACAAATTTTAATGAGAGTGTTTAGAAGCGATGCTGCCCTCCGTTCCTAGGGTGTTGTAAATACTCGTCGTCCTCAGGTTGCCTTTGGGTTTCACTGTGTTATTCATAAACTTACCTCCTGCTTTGTCCAATGCATTTTGCATGTACATCCTTGCTCGTGCCCAGGCAATGTACAGAGAGGTATTTTGCCACAAAAAAAAAACCATTGTAAGAAATTTCATGTATGGAAATTTTCTATGTAAATATTATGTGATACAAGGATGGCTCTTGAGTATTTGGTTTCAACACTTTTTCACTTTCTTCTAACAATGTACCCTTACATAGTTTGATCAGAGAACTTGTTCATCAGCAAATGAACGCAACTACTTCGTAACTGCTTTCCAAATCTCCTATTCATTCTTCAACACAAAACCATGACTTTCACTTCACGGCTCGAACACTCGATGACCATGCCCTCAAGCTATGTCGAAGTTGTAGCTCGTCTTTCTTTAAGTTGATTCACGCTTTGTTGCTTCCTATCAAAAAGAGATCCTATGTTGCTATAAATGCATGCTCATAAGTTGTCTACAACATCCAGTGTGTTCTTTATAAAGTTGTTTTCATCTTCAATGCATGGGTGAACAAGCCATTGTCGAGATTCATTAATGGAGTTTTATTTTCCCCTGTGCTTCGGAATGGACACAGCAATCGAATTGGATCCTTGCAATGCATCATGGAATGAAACATTCAACTCGGGGGGGTCACTCATAATATGTAACCCTATCACGTGAGTTCAACAAAAGGATTTTTTTAATTTCTAAAATTTACAGAAATAAATATACATAAGGGACTATTTAAAATAGGTTTGGAAAAAATTTACAGATTTGTATAGAAAAGGGGTACATTTTATTAATGAAAATTTTTACAGATAAGGGACTTTAAGTATAGGCCTTGAACGCACGTGATATAGAGGGTTTATACATAGTGACCCCCCCGAGACATTCAACAAGGCAAATCCAAATAACACTGACATGATTCTTTGCCTGATTGCCCTCTATCCTGCATATAATTACCAGATGCTCCTTGATGTAATCCAAAGCAGTATCAGCAGCTACGCAGTTCCTTAGGCTACATTGCCTTTGTCGGGCACAAAGGGAGTAGAAAACGTGGAGAGGGAAATTACGACAACCTTTGGCTTGCTGCTAGCACTCCAGCACGTTGCGGTAAATTAACGCCTGCTTTACCAATGCCTCAAACGACTTCAATGATCGTGTTGGCTCTTTCCCATGGCTTCCACAAGAAGAGCAAGGTTTTCTTAGTATGCACGGTTCTGAGGCTTTTTGTCACCTACAGATATATCGGTGTTGTCATATGTAGTATAAGTGTAGCTTAGAACCTCGGGTTGTATTCCGGTGAGAGACGTAGGATTAAGTGTGGCAAGCAAACATAGTGCAAGTATGTGTGAAAGGAATGTGCATCATCATGGTTGGGGTAATGAAGGCTTTCGCCTTCATTGGGGGTTAAAGGGTTTAGGGGAAGGTTCAAGGTTTAGAAGGAGGTTCCAATGTTCAGAGAGAGGTTCCAAAGTTTAGAAGTGGTTCAAGGGTTAGAAGGAGGATCCAAGGTTCGGGGTAGAGTACATGGTGGAGAACTCGTCTCCCTCATAGATCATGGAGGTTAAGGGTTAAGGAACTAAGGGTTTAGGAGGAGCATAGGAGCGAAGAAGTCGTCTTGATTGAATTGGAATATTAGGGTCCTTGGTGGCCTCTTTTTGCTGGCGTGTAATCACATTCACAGGTTGTGATATTATGCTTGCCGGTCCTAGACTTTGATGGTCCACCCCAATAATGCCGATTGGAACATCAAGCTTAGCCTTAGTTTGTTGTGAAACCTTATTTTTCATGGGACAATCCATATGGGCATGGCCTATGCCACAATCTCTACAGAGTGGTTGGAAAGTAGTGGGGCTACCACGATGACGGCACTTTGCGATCCATTGATTCTCTCCATGACTGTAGTGCTTGATATGTGTTGGGTCGAGCTTGATTCGCATAGACTGGTATTAAACCTTCTGCACCTTCCACATAGTACACTGGGTACTTGGCTTCATACTCGAATGGCGAATCCACTTTCTCGGCTTGAAGTTGTTGTATTGGAACTGCCGAAGGAGCTGGATTTGGTGCTCTTGGATATGGTCGTGGATTTGGATTCTTGACTGATTGCAGGACTTATGTCCAGACCAGAATAGCATTTAGCCTCAGAGCTAGGGGCACTTGTGCAAGTGCCAATTCCCTGTACACCGGTATGGGTGCTGGTTGAATTACACTTGTGGCATTGCTAGAAAAATTTGCAGTTGTCTTTTCTTGGGACTACTCAAACATGTAGGGACTTGATCCAAAAGATTATCAGCATCGGGTCAACCTAAAGAAAGATGCTATGGCTGCTTGCCACATGAATCCACATGTGTCGGAGTAAGTGAAGGTGAAACTCGAGTGCCTCCTGTGAGTGGGATTCATAGCTCCCATTGAAAATTCAGGCAGCGATTGTGATTGTGCCATAGAAGAACAAAAATTCAAGGATCTGTGTGGATTACTGCAAAACTTGAGTGCTTGTTGAGTGGGATTCATATCTCCCATTGAAAATCAGAACTGTACCTCCCCCATCGTGATCGTGCTAAAGAAGAACAAAAAACTGAGGATCTGCCTGGATCACCACAAGTTAAATGCGGTGATTGTGTCGAATTCATTCCCATTGCCCTATATGGATTCAATGCTGGATGAGGTCATGGGGCATGAAATTTATTTTTTTCTAGATGGGCATAATGGCTATAATTAGATCTACATGGCATTGGAGGATGGCCTACATCATAGCGAAGATGGCCTACATCATAGCATGGGGTGTCTATGTTTGTACTGTCATGTGGTTTGGACTAAGGAATACTCCTTTGATGTTCCAGTGGACCATGTAAGGGATTTTTGGGATGTATCTCTAATCGATTGCATGAGAACCTTTGGATGACCTCATTGCATTCGGAGCATGGGCCATTCATTGGGAGTATCTATATTTGTGTTCCTAATGATGTAGGGAAGTGTCCTTTAGCCTAAACCCTATGAAGTGTGCATTTGTGGTTTGCAGTGCAGCTACTTGTTGGGACATGTAATCTTGGTAGATGAAATTTGATGGATCTAAACAAGGTGGTGGTGATCATCCAGTCTCTCATACCGGTGAGCCCAAAGGAGTGTTTGTGGGTCTTAAGTTAGATCAGGTGGCATGGCCAGCACTTATTACAATTCTTGGCACATATGGCGATTCCACTGAATGTGATGGCACATGTTGATCCCAAGCCATTTGTGTGGATGGAGGAGTGTGACAAGGTATATCACTAGATCAAGATTCAACTATCACGAGCACCGTTGTTGCTAACTCTGAATTGGGAAAAGAACTTTCACATGTTTGTGGATGCCCCATATCAGCGGGCGATTGGCAATGTCTTCATGTAAGAGAATATGGAAGGAAGCTAACGACCAGTGTATTATGCCAGCCTATAGGCTATTCGAAGCAAAGAAAAACTAGTCGATGACAGAATGAGAATGTTTAATAATGATTTACTTGGTGAAGAAGTTCTACCATTACCTTGTGTGTCACCCATTTATATTTCATGCCAATCACTAAACATTATTGTACCTAGTGCAGTAGCAGAACCCTATTGACCATCTGGCACACTGGATGCTCTTACTCCAAGAATTTGATTTTCAAGTAGTGCATTGTCAAGGGTCGTAGCATGTAGTCTCGAACTATCTATCTCAACTAGATTCATCATTTTGGTTGAACCAGACTGGCATTGAAGATGAATTTTTGGATGTGGAACTATGCATGGTGTTTTTAGCGAAACCTACCAAGATGCGCTAGACGAAGGTACTTCCAGGTATCTTTTGGTCATGATATAATGAAATGTTTGAAATTTTTACTACAAGTACCATGCCAAGCATCTGTCTCGTGATCAATGCAAGAGATTGGCATTGTAGACTCAATCTTTCAAATGTGTTACTCAGCTACGTTCTTCTGCATGAGCAAGATGCAATCTTGGTCAAAGTGCATTGCAAAGTTGCAAGTGGTCACTTTGTGGGATGCATCACTACAAAAAAGTGCTGCAAGCTGGACTATGGTGGTCAATACTGCAATGAGATGCCAGGAGGTTTGCACGGAGATGTGCGTATGCCAAAGGTTGGGTCTATCAAAGTAGGATCAAATGTCCATGTAGCCGATCTTGCCTTTGGAAAATTGGTTATGGACTTTATGGGTCCATTCAAGCTAGTGGTAGCAAAGACCCAAACTTGTTATGTGCTAGCTACAACAAATTATTGTACCAATTGGATAGAGGCCTAGGCACTACGCGACAATACTATAAATTCAATAGCCAAGTGCTTATACAAGGACGTGTTTTGAAGATTTGGTTGTCCAATTGAGTTGGTCATTGACCGAGGAAAACATTTCGTGAATAAGGTGATCAGGTGGATGACATCATTCTATATGGTGATACATAAGAAGTCTTCTCCCTATTACTAGCCACAAGGCAAGGGTCAAGTAGAGTCTAGGAACAAAATGGTCAAATGGATCACGATGCTGTTGGTCAATGCTCACTGAATAGATTGGGATGAGAAGTTGCTGGCAACACTTTGGGCATATCGCACATCACTCAAAAAAGCTACTAGATTGATGCTATCCAAACTGGTGTTTGGCATAGAGTCCAATACCCCACTAGACTACATGGTGCCCAATTTTGCATTATAGTGGTAGATCAGCTCGTCCCACCAAACTCCATGGAATATCTTCCGGACGTATTGGAGCAGTTGGAAGAATCTTGGTTGGAGAGCTACTATCTAACACATGCAGTTTAGGACCGCAACAAATGCAAAGTGGATTTGGCAGGCAAGAAGAAATTCTGGTGTTAGTTTTCAATAGCTGGATGGGAAAAATGCCAGATAGTTGAAGATGAGATGGTCTAGCCCATCCTGGATCTTTGATGAGTGCAATTCCACATCCTTCTATCTAGCATATCTACAGGTGCACGTGTTACCATTGCTAGCAAATGGATTCCGGTTGTGTTGTTACCATCATGAAGGCCACATTTAGCTCCCTTCTCCACTTAAGGAGAAGCTAATCTCCTGGATCCATATAAAGATGGCTCCTTGATTTGCAAAACTAGGTTGTTCATGGGATGATGGGTATTTTGATGGTGCCTACTCCTCGGGTCTTGTCTTAGCTGCCATGGAGATTCCCTCAACTGGAAGAGAGTGCTCGGGGGGGTCACTATGTATAAACCCTCTATATCACGTGCGTTCAAGGCCTATACTTAAAGTCCCTTATCTGTAAAAATTTTCATTAATAAAATGTACCCCTTTTCTATACAAATCTGTAAATTTTTTCCAAACCTATTTTAAATAGTCCCTTATGTATATTTATTTCTGTAAATTTTAGAAATTAAAAAAATCCTTTTGTTGAACTCACGTGATAGGGTTACATATTATGAGTGACCCCCCCGAGAGAGAGTGTATGCTACTATGGGTGACTTTTGATGATTGTCTATCATCTTACCTTCATTGCTCATACCTTCACGGTAGCTCTCTCGCTTTCTCTTTTTGTTCCTTCAACTCTTGATCTTACTCGCATGGGGATGGTTGCTTCCTTTCATGCCGTGGCTTCATGGCAAATGTTGATCCCATGTTGATGGGAGATATGTGGCTTCGTTTGCTGCACATTAGAAGCTATAGTAGCATCTAGACATGGATTGTTGTCCACCCTCAGGTGGTTTAGCTTTGTTGGAAGCTTGTAGAGGGTGATCAAGTCAATTTTTTTGGAGGATAGTGGATACTAACTGCATAATTCATCTATGACAAGTTGATCTTGCCCATGGATAGAGAGGGTCAACATGGAAGAACAGCTCTAGAAAGGCACTCAAGGTGAGTATCATCTCAACAACCTTGTGAACATGGAGGCTAGGGATTCCTTTCAGTGGATTCTAGAGTCACTGTTCATGCATGCCAAGACGTATAGAATTTTATTGTGCACTCATGGTCTAATTTCCCTAGTAGAGTGGCAACCCATGGCTTGGGCATGGCTGTTTAAAGAGAGACTGCATGCAAAGGTAGTGAAAGATCAACCCATGAATACAAAGATTGGCCAGGTCCTCTCCATTGTCTTTCTTATGTTGGAGGACTCGATGGTTCCTCGTTGGAACGATGCATACATTCAGAAGTTGGTTCTTGATTGCCCGCAAGATGGAGGTGAGAAGGAACCTTCCACCGAATGAACAAAGAGGAAACACAAGGACAAGGGAAGGAACAATGCTATAGAAACAATGCTGACTCGACAAGCTCCTATGCCACCAGTGAGTTTTGGGGAGGGCTTCTTGAATCCTCATGTTTCCATAGCCATAACGAGGTCTCCTCTCCCTATAGCTATGACAATGTCTATGACAAGGCCCTACGTGATGGTAAGTTTGGCAGGTCCTTTACGGCTGCTATGAGTTCCCCAGGTTTGGGTTCAAATTTAAGATATTTCAAGGAGAGGGTCCTTCATTTGGTTGCCCCAAGTAGAGTGACAATGATGACGGAAATGGAAGAAAGGGATGTGTCTTTATCTTAAATAGCTTGTTTGACTTCTGTTGTGTTAGCCATTTTGACCACTGCCAAAGCCACAACAATGGTCTTCCCATGGAGGTTGCCACAATACTACATGTAGATCCCATCCCTAATAGATACATGCTCATGCTCACTTTCTCCTATTGTCTTTGTCGTAACAAATATCTTCTTGTAGCCAATGACATGATACGTCTTTGGGGAGAAGAGCAAGGTCCATTGCATATTGTTATGTCTTATCTCTCTGTCAAAAATATATGCCTCACAGCTACTCTCTTTGTTTTCGGCCCTTGCGTGTTCATATCTCTTAATCCCCTTTTATACGTCATTGCTATTGAGAAAACAAAAGTTATCTACCTTCTCCCTTGACGATTCATTCATCTTCCTTGTGAACCTTTTCCTTGAGCAATCTCACCCACAATAAGATCATTGTCCTTAAAGTGCTAAAGCAATGGCATACCAAGATCCATGCACATGGCAAGGAAATCAATGACATATACCAATGACTCTACCATGTTCCATAATTGTCTTAGGCTTTGCTTTCTACTACACAAATCCCAGCAAGGTTTTCATAAATGTTTTGAGGAAAAGCATCCAATGAGTATGGATAGTTCTCATAGTGGCTATCACATCCACTATGAATAGTTCTTAGAGTGACTAATCACATCCAATGACTATGGATAGTTCTCACAGTGGCTATCACATCCACTACATGCACAAAATTTGCACCTACATTGTGATAATGCTTAAGTGAAAGTGCCTCCCTAGCAAGCACATGGCTATGATTAGCTCTAGCCTAGCTTGTTTCAATGCTCGAGATGGAGATCTCCTTTAACAAGATCCATATTTTTCACATGATAGAATAAGATTGCAACATTACTCTTCAAAATGCATACCAAAATCTCATCTAATGATGCATAGTAAGCATACCTCACAAGGCCATTGACCTTGTAGATGGATTTTTTGATATCTTGTAATAAGCAACCTTTCACCACAATTGGAAGGATAAACTATATACAAATAGAATACCTTTAAGAACTACTAATCATGAGACTTGAGGCCATTATTCTTATTGCGCTTAATAAAAGCTTTCTTTGCCAATGCATGTTCCCTACCTGTTACTCTTGACTTTTGCCTCATCTCACTTTGTGAGGACTCATGCCTTCAAAAGCACTACTTTCTTACCAATGCTTCCTCATCTCATCCATCTTTCTCAAGTTCTCTCATACTCCCTTCATATCTTGCTCACTAATCAACTGCTCCCAAATGATGGGTCCCACATTCTTAAGGATATGCTTGGGACCTAAGAGGTGATTGATGCTGCAAAAAAGGAAAAGAACCTAGAAGTCTCTCGAAGGGCTTGATGAGAATGTTGTGATGCTTGGGGACTTTAGTATGGTAGAGAAAAACTGGATAGATGGTTGGGCAAAGGAACAACAATTATAGGCTCTGAATTGTGAGAGTGCTCTCAACAGAAGCAAGAACGGAAGAGGGAGAGAGAGAAACAGAGAACCACACAAGTTTTTGGTGGGTACAAAACACCTTAATCTTCTTTTTCATTCATTTATATATGTGTTTGAGTATTGTACATAACCGGGGTAAAGGCACAGTGACCTGTAACCCCCACAACCTCCCACTTAAAGGAAAATGTGCCTTTAAGGGAGAACAACCAGTGAGCATACTATCCAATGCCCATCAATACACGATAATACTCAAACCGTTGACTAGGTAAATTCTTCGTTAGCATATCTACACGGTTATCATCTATATGAACCTTGACAAGCTCTATGTGCTTGTCCTCAAGTACCTCCATGATGAAATGGTACCTGACCTCAATGTGTTTGGTCTTTGCATGAAAGACTGGATTCTGTGCTAGCTGAATAGCACTCATGGAATCACTATGCAATGTCGGTACACCTGTATGAATCCCCAAATCTCCCACTAGCCGATCAAGCCATATAGCCTTCTTGCAACCCTCTGTGGCTGCAACATACTCAACCTCTGTGGTAGACAAAGCAATGCAATTCTGTGTGCGAGACATCCACGACACTACACCACCTGCAAAGGTGAACACATAACCAGAAGTGGATCTTCTACTATCCACTTGCCCTGCATAGTCTGAATCTATGTACCCAAGTACACGCATGTCTCCTCTACCAAAGCAGATGCACATCTCCTTGGTACCCTTCATGTACCTCATGATGCACTTAACTGCCTCCCAATGCCTCTTTCCTGGATGAGCCATATACCGGCTAACAACTCCCACTGCAAATGCAATGTCTAGTCTAGTAGCTATCATAGCATACATAAGACTCCCAACTGCTGATGCATAAGGAACCTTGGCCATCATGGCCCTTTGCTCATCTGATTTGGGACAATCTGTATGACTCAGTTTCACATATGGATGCAATGGAGTACTCACTGCCTTCCCCCCCTCCATATTGAAATGCTGCAATACTTTTGTAACATACTCTTTTTGTGAAAGCCAAAGGAGTTTCCTACTCCGATCACGCGTGATGCGCATACCAAGAATATGACCTGCAAGTCCCAAATCCTTCATATCAAAGGCCTCATGCAACTTGGCCTTTAATGCATCTAGCTCATAAGTATTCTTGCTAACCAATAGCATATCATCCACATATAGTGCCAAGATTATCAGGCTATTATCCTTAGCCCTTTTAGTGTAGAGGCAGTGATCGATTTCACTCCTTCTAAAACCCTGGGACCAAATGAAAGCATCAAACTTCTGATACCATTCTCTAGGCGCTTGCTTAAGACCATAGAGACTCTTCTTCAGCTTGCAAACTAAATGCTCTTTGCCCTTTACTTCAAAGCCTTCTAACTGCACCATGTAAATTTCCTCATGCACATCCCCATGCAAGAAAGTTGTCTTGACATCCATCTGCATAAGCTCCATATCCTCTGATGCCACTAGTCCAAGCATGCATCTAAGTGTGGTCATCTTCACAACCGGAGAGAATATCTCATCAAAGTCCACACCCTTCTCTTGCTTGAACCCTTTAGCAACCAAATGGGCCTTATACCTCGGCACATCATCACATGTGACCTTCATTTTGTAGACCCATTTACATGGCAATGCTTTCTTTCCATGTGGCAAAGAAACCAAGTCCCAAGTCTTATTCTTCATAAGTGAAGTCATCTCTGATTGCATAGCATACTCCCACTTGCATTGATCCTCGTGCATCATAGCCTCTCTATAGCAAGAAGGCTCCCCGCAATCTGTAAGCATCACATAGTCTACCCCTGGAACAACCCTATCAGGCGGTCTAGACACTCTAGATGATCTTCTCAAGGGCATTTTAGCTTGCTATCCAACCTGCATATCAGCCACATTTGGCTCATCATTTCCACCAATAGATGATCCATCATCTACCCTTGATTGTATACCTGTGGGAGTACTTGGTGGTACCATTTCTTGCACATTTGGTGCATGGACAGCTTGCTGTCTATCAACATATGCAGGTGGATTCACATCCTGGAAAGTGATTCTCCTCATTTCCACATCCCTCATGCGTGCCTTATGCATCTTCTTCTCATTGAAGACTACATCATGGCTGCATATGATCTTCTTTGCTTCTGGATCCCAGAGACGATAGCCAATCTTTCCACTTTCACCATAACCCAGAAAGATGCATTTCCTAGACTTAGGATCTAGCTTCTTTCGAAGCTCTTTTGGCACATGTGCATATGCCTCACACCCAAAGATACGCAAATGAGAGTAAGAGGGCTTCTTGCCACTCCATGCCTCTTCAGGAATACTACCATCCAAACTCTTACTAGGTGATCTATTGATCACATGCACTGCAGTCTTCATTGCCTCAGCCTAAAAACCACTAGAAAGACTTGCATTGGAAAGCATGCATTGCAACCTTTCTTGAATGGTACGGTTCATCTTTTCTGCAACTGGATTTTGCTCTGGAGTACGAGGGGATGTGAGCTCCCTCTTAATCCCACGTGTATCACAGAAATGCTAAAAGTCATGAGAGAGATACTCTCCACCATTGTCAGTCTGTAGGCATTTAAGCATTCTACCTGACTGATTCTCAACCAAGGCTAGCCATTTCTGAAATACCTGGAACACATCACTCTTCTGAGCTATAGCATAAGCCCACACTTTCCTAGTTGCATCATCAATGAATGTCACATAGTATTCAGCCCCGCCTAATGACCGTGTAGGCATGGGACCACATACGTCTGAATGCACCAAATCAAGCTTTTCAAACTCTTTCTTTCCCCTTATTTTATGGGCTGATTTAGTCTGCTTTTCCCATAGAGATAGTGCTCACAAAATTCAAAATCTGAGAAACTCAAATGTGGTACCTAACCCAAATGGCATAACAGTTTCATTCCATTCTGACTCATGTGCCCCAACCTGCAATGCCACAAAGAAGTGCTTGGCTGCTCGGTTATTGCAACAACATGATCAAATACCCCTGATACATGTAAGGGATACAAAGTCCCACACTTGGCACCCCTGGCCAAAAGCATAGAGCCCTTCTGAATTTTCCAACTCTAAAAGCCAAAAGTGGTGTGAAAACCAACATCATCTAGCTGACCCACTGAAATAAGACTCTTGGTCAACTTAGGCACATGTCTCACATGTTTCAAAATAAATGCAGACCCATTTGCAAAAGAAAACTTTATGTCACCTACTCCCACTATGTCACATGCATAGTCATTTCCAAGATGCACACAACATGTCTTTCCACTGTCATAAGTGGAGAACCATTCCCTATGGCGAGTAACATGGAATGAAGCACCAGAATTCAAAATCCAATCCTGGGAATATGCATCATCTGAAGTGGTAAGCAACTCTGCACGTAAACTAGACATGAAGAGAACGTCATTGTCACCATCATGTGTGACTGCATTGAACTCCTCGATCTTCACTTTTCCTTTGTCCTCCCTTGGACTCTCTTCCTTTTGATTTGCACCCCAATTTGCATTCTTTTTCTTACCCTTTTGCTCTCTTTTCAGCGTGTAGCAATCCTTTTTCATATGGCCCTTCTTGCCACAGTGGTAACACTCAATGTTCCGTGCCCTGGATTTGCTACGAGACTTCCCTCTTTCTTGGGATTCACATCCTGGAAAGTGATTCTCCTCATTTCCACATCCCTCATGGGTGCCTTATGCATCTTCTTCTCATTGAAGACTACATCATGGCTGTGTATGATCTTCTTTGCTTCTGGATCCCAGAGACAATAGCCCATCTCTCCACTTTCACCATAACCCAAAAAGATGCATTTCCTAGACTTAGGATCTAGCTTCTTTCGAAGCTCTTTTGGCACATGTGCATATGCCTCACACCCAAATATATGCAAATGAGAGTAAGAGGGCTTCTTGCCACTCCATGCCTCTTCAGGAATACCACCATCCAAACTCTTACTAGGTGATCTATTGATCACATGCACTGCAGTCTTCATTTCCTCAACCCAAAAACCACCAGAAAGATGCATTGGAAAGCATGCATTGCAACTTTTCTTGAATGGTACGGCTCATCTTTTCTGCAACTAGATTTTTCTCTGGAGTACGAGGGGATGTGAGCTCCCTCTTAATCCCACGTGTATCACAGAAATGCTCGAAGTCATGAGAGAGATACTCTCCACCATTGTCACTCCGTAGGCATTTAAGCATTCTACCTGAGTGATTCTCAACCAAGGCCAGCCATTTCTGAAATACCTTGAACACATCACTCTTCTGAGCTATAGCATAAGCCCACACTTTCCTAGTTGCATCATCAATGAATGTCACATAGTATTCAGCCCCGCCTAATGATCGTGTAGGCATGGGACCACATACGTCTGAATGCACCAAATCAAGCTTTTCAAACTGTTTCTTTCCCCTTCTTTTATGGGCTGATTTAGTTTGCTTCACAAAAAGACAGTGCTCACAAAATTCAAAATCAGAGAAACTCAAATGCGGTACATAACCCAAACGGCATAAGAGTTTCATTCCATTTTGGCTCATGTGCCCCAACCTGCAATGCCACAAAGAAGTGCTTGGCTCCTCAATTATTGCAACAACATGATGAAATACCCCTGATACATGTAAGGGATACAAAGTCCCACACTTGGCACCCCTGGCCAAAAGCATAGAGCCCTTCTGAATTTTCCAACTCTAAAAGCCAAAAGTGGTGTGAAAACCAACATCATCTAGCTGACCCACTAAAGTAAGACTCTTGGTCAACTTAGGCACATGTCTCACATCTTTCAAAATAAAGGCAGACCCATTTGCAAAAGAAAACTTTATGTCACCTACTCCCACTATGTCACATGCATAGTCATTTCCAAGATGCACGCAACCTGGCTTTCCACTGTCATAAGTGGAGAACCATTCCCTATGGGGAGTAACATGGAATGAAGCACGAGAATCCAAAATCCAATCCTGGGAATATGCATCATCTGAAGTGGTAAGCAACTCTGTAGATACACTAGACATGAAGAGAACGTCATTGTCACTATCATGTGTGACTGCATTAAACTTCTCGATCTTCACTTTTCCTTTGTCCTCCCTTGGACTCTCTTGCTTTTGATTTGCACCCCACTTTGCATTCTTTTTCTTACGCTTTTGCTATCTTTTCAGCTTGTAGCAATCCTTTTTCATATGGCCCTTCTTGCCACAATGATAACACTCAATGTTCTGTGCCCTGGATTTGCTACGAGACTTCCCTCTTTCTTGGGATTCACACCCTGGAAAGTGATTATCCTCATTACCACATCCCTCATGGGTGCCTTATGCATCTTCTTCTCATTGAAGACTACATCATGGCTACGTATGATCTTCTTTCCTTCTGGATCCCATAGATGATAGCCCATCTCTCCACTTTCACCATAACCCAGAAAGATGCATTTTCGAGACTTAGGATCTAGCTTCTTTTGAAGCTCTTTTGGCACATGTGCATATGCCTCACACCCAAATATACGCAAATGAGAGTAAGAGGGCTTCTTGCCACTCCATGCCTCTTCAAGAATACCACCATCCAAACTCTTACTAGGTGATCTATTGATCACATGCACTGCAGTCTTCATTGCCTCAGCCCAAAAACCACCAGAAAGACTTGCATTGGAAAGCATGCATTGCACGCTTTCTTGAATGGTACGGTTCATCTTTTCTGCAACTAAATTTTGCTCTGGAGTATGAGGGGATGTGAGCTCCCTCTTAATCCCATGTGTATCACAGAAATGCTGGAAGTCATGAGAGAGATAGTCTCCACCATTGTCAGTCCGTAGGCATTTAAGCATTCTACCTGACTGATTCTCAACCAAGGCCAGCCATTTCTGAAATACCTTGAACACATCACTCTTTTGAGCTATAGCATAAGCCCACACTTTCCTAGTTGCATCATCAATAAATGTCACATAGTATTCAGCCCCGCCTAATGACCGTGTAGGCATGCGACCACATACGTCTGAATGCACCAAATCAAGCTTTTCAAACTCTTTCTTTCCCCTTCTTTTATGGGCTGATTTATTCTGCTTCCCATAGAGACACTGCTCACAAAATTCAAAATCAGAGAAACTCAAATGCGGTACATAACCCAAACGGCATAAGAGTTTCATTCCATTTTGGCTCATGTGCCCCAACCTGCAATGCCACAAAGAAGTCCTTGGCTGCTCGGTTATTGCAACAACATGATCAAATACCCCTGATACATGTAAGGGATACAAAGTCGCACACTTGGCACCCTTGGCCAAAAGCATAGAGCCCTTCTGAATTTTCCAACTCTGAAAGCTAAAAGTGGTGTGAAAACCAGCATCATCTAGCTGACCCATTGAAATAAGACTCTTGGTCAACTTAGGCACATGTCTCACATGTTTCAAAATAAATGCAGACCTATTTGCAAAAGAAAACTTTATGTCACCGACTTCCACTATGTCACATGGATAGTCATTTCCAAGATGCACACAACCTGTCTTTCCACTGTCATAAGTGGAGAACCATTCCCTATGGGGAGTAACATGGAATGAAGCACCATAATCCAAAATCCAATCCTGGGAATATACATCATCTGAAGTGGTAAGAAACTCTGTAGATAAACTAGACATGAAGAGAACATCATTGTCACTATCATGTGTGACTGCATTGAACGCCTCGATCTTCACTTTTCCTTTGTCCTCCCTTGGACTCTCTTCCTGTTGATTTGCACCCCAATTTGCATTCTTTTTCTTAACCTTTTACTCTCTTTTCATCTTGTAGCAATCCTTTTTCATATGGCCCTTCTTGCCACAGTGGTAACACTCAATGTTCTGTGCCCTGGATTTGCTATGAGACTTCCCTCTTTCTTGGGATTCACATCCTGGAAAGTGATTCTCCTCATTTCCACATCCCTCATGGGTGCCTTATGCATCTTCTTCTTATTAAAGACTACATCATGGCTGCGTATGATCTTCTTTGCTTCTGGATCCTCGAGATGATAGCCCATCTCTCCACTTTCACCATAACCTAGAAAGATGCATTTCCTAGATATAGGATCTAGCTTCTTTCGAAGCTCTTTTGGCACATGTGCATATGCCTCACACCCAAATATATGCAAATGAGAGTAAGAGGGTTTCTTGCCACTCCATGCCTCTTCAGGAATACCACCATCCAAACTCTTACTAGGTGATCTATTGATCACATGCACTGCAGTCTTCATTGCCTCAACCCAAAAACCACCAGAAGACGTGCATTGGAAAGCATGCATTGCAACCTTTCTTGAATGGTACGGTTCATCTTTTCTGGAGTACGAGGGGATGTGAGCTCCCTCTTAATCCCATGTGTATCACAGAAATGCTGGAAGTCATGAGAGAGATACTCTCCACCATTGTCAGTCCATAGGCATTTAAGCGTTCTACGTGACTGATTCTCAACCAAGGCCAGCCATTTCTGAAATACCTTGAACACATCACTCTTCTGAGCTATAGCATAAGCCCACACTTTCCTGGTTGCATCATCAATGAATGTCACATGGTATTCAGCCCCACCTAATGACCGTGTAGGCATGGGACCATATACGTCTGAATGCACCAAATCAAGATTTCAAACTCTTTCTTTCCCCTTCTTTTATGGGCTGATTTAGTCTTCTTCCCATAGAGACAGTGCTCACAAAATTCAAAATCAGAGAAACTCAAATGCGGTACATAACCCAAATGGCATAAGAGTTTCATTCCATTCTAGCTGATGTGCCCCAACCTGCAATGCCACAAAGAAGTGCTTGGCTGCTCGGTTATTGCAACAACATGATCAAATACCCCTGATACATGTAAGGGATACAAAGTCCCACACTTGGCACCCTTGGCCAAAAGCATAGAGCCCTTCTGAATTTTCCAACTCTGAAAGCCAAAAGTGGTGTGAAAACCAGCATCATCTAACTGACCCATTGAAATAAGACTCTTGGTCAACTTAGGCACATGTCTCACATGTTTGAAAATAAATGCAAACCCATTTGCAAAAGAAAACTTTATGTCACCTACTCCCACTATGTCACATGCATAGTCATTTCCAAGATGCACATAACCTGTCTTTCCACTGTCATAAGTGGAGAACCATTCCCTATGGGGAGTAACATGGAATGAAGCACCACAATCCAAAATCCAATCCTGGGAATATGCATCATCTGAAGTGGTAAGCAACTCTGCAGATAAACTAGACATGAAGAGAACATCATTGTCACTATCATGTGTGACTGCATTGAATGCCTCGATCTTCACTTTTCCTTTGTCCTCCCTTGGACTCTCTTCCTTTTGATTTGCACCCCAATTTGCATTCTTTTTCTTAACCTTTTGCTCTCTTTTCAGCTTGTAGCAATCCTTTTTCATATGGCCCTTCTTGCCATAGTGGTAACTCTCAATGTTCCGTGCCCTGGATTTGCTACGAGACTTCCCTCTTTCTTGAGATTCACATCCTGGAAAGTGATTCTCCTCATTTCCACATCCCTCATGGGTGCCTTATGCATCATCTTCTCATTAAAGACTACATCATGGCTGCGTATGATCTTCTTTCCTTCTGGATCCCAGAGACGATAGCCCATCTCTCCACTTTCACCATAACTAGAAAGATGCATTTCCTAGACTTAGGATCTAGCTTCTTTCGAAGCTCTTTTGGCACATGTGCATATGCCTTACACCCAAATATATGCAAATGAGAGTAAGAGGGCTTCTTGCCACTCCATGCCTCTTCAGGAATACCACCATCCAAACTCTTACTAGGTGATCTATTGATCACAAGCACTGCAATCTTTATTACCTCAGCCCAAAAACCACCAGAAAGACTTGCATTGGAAAGATTGCATTGCAACCTTTCTTGAATGGTACGGTTCATATTTTCTGCAACTGGATTTTGCTCTGGAGTATGAGGGGATGTGAGGTCCCTCTTAATCCCACGTGTATCACAGAAATGCTGGAAGCCATGAGAGAGATACTCTCGACCATTGTCAGTCCGTAGGCATTTAAGCGTTCTACCTGACTGATTCTCAACCAAGGCCAGCCATTTCTGAAATACCTGCAACACATCACTCTTCTGAGCTATAGCATAAGCCCACACTTTCCTAGTTGCATCATCAATGAATGTCACATAGTATTCAGCCTCGCCTAATGACCGTGTAGGCATGGGACCACATACGTTTGAATGCACCAAATCAAGCTTTTCAAACTCTTTCTTTCCCCTTCTTTTATGGGCTGATTTAGTCTGCTTCACAAAAAGACAGTGCTACAAAATTCGAAATCAGAGAAACTCAAATGCGGTACATAACCCAAACGGCATAAGAATTTCATTCCATCTTGGCTCATGTGCCCCAACCTGCAATGCCACAAAGAAGTGCTTGGCTTCTCGGTTATTGCAACAACATGATCAAATATCCCTGATACATGTAAGGGATACAAAGTCCCACACTTGGCACCCTTGGCCAAAAGCATAGAGCCCTTCTGAATTTTCCAACTCTGAAAGCCAAAAGTGGTGTGAAAACTAGCATCATCTAGTTGACCCACTAAAATAAGACTCTTGGTCAACTTAGGCACATGTCTCACATGTTTCAAAATAAATGCAGACGCATTTGCAAAAGAAAAATTTATGTCACCTACTCCCACTATGTCACACGCATACTCATTTCCAAGATGCACACAACCTGTCTTTCCACTGTCATAAGTGGAGAACCATTCCCTATGGGGAGTAACATGGAATGAAGCACGAAAATCCAAAATCCAATCGTGGGAATATGCATCATCTGAAGTGGTAAGCAACTCTGCAGATAAACTAGACATGAAGAGAACGTCATTGTCACTATCATGTGTGACTGCATTGATCTCCTCGATCTTCACTTTTCCTTTGTCCTCCCTTGGACTCTCTTCTTTTTTATTTGCACCCCAATTTGCATTCTTTTTCTTACCCTTTTGCTCTCTTTTCAGCTTGTAGCAATCCTTTTTCATATGGCCCTTCTTGCCACAGTGGTAACACTCAATGTTCCATGCCCTGGATTTGCTACGACACTTCCCTCTTTCTTGGGATTCACATCCTGGAAAGTGATTCTCCTTATTTCCACATCCCTCATGGGTGCCTTATGCATGTTCTTCTCATTGAAGACTACATCATGGCTACATATGATCTTCTTTGCTTCTGGATCCCAGAGACGATAGCCCATCTCTCCACTTTCACCATAACCTAGAAAGATGCATTTCCTAGACTTAGGATCTAGCTTCTTTCGAAGCTCTTTTGGCACATGTGCGTATGCCTCACACCCAAATATACGCAAATGAGAGTAAGAGGGCTTCTTGCCACTCCATGCCTCTTCAGGAATACCACCATCCAAACTCTTACTAGGTGATCTATAGATCACATGCACTGCAGTCTTCATTGCCTCAGCCCAAAAACCACCAGAAAGACTTGCATTGGAAAGCATGCATTGCAACCTTTCTTGAATGGTACGGTTCATCTTTTCTGCAATTGGATTTTGCTCTGGAGTACGAGGGGATGTGAGCTCCCTCTTAATCCCACGTGTATCACAGAAATGCTGGAAGTCATGAGAGAGATACTCTCCACCATTGTCAGTACGTAGGCATTTGAGCGTTCTACCTGATTGATTCTCAACCAAGGCCAGCCATTTCTGAAATACCTGGAAAACATCACTCTTCTGAGCGATAGCATAAGCCCACACTTTCCTAGTTGCATTATCAATGAATGTCACATAGTATTTAGCCCCGCCTAATGACCGTGTAGGGATGGGACCACATATGTCTGAATGCACCAAATCAAGCTTTTCAAACTCTTTCTTTCCCGTTCTTTGATGGGCTGATTTAGTCATAGAGACAGTGCTCACAAAATTAAAAATCAGAGAAACTCAAATGCAGTACATAACCCAAAGGGCATAAGAGTTTCATTCCATTCTGGCTCATGTGCCCCAACCTGCAATGCCACAAAGAAGTGCTTGGCTGCTCGGTTATTGCAACAACATGATCAAATACCCTGGATACATGTAAGGGATACAAAGTCCCACACTTGGCACCCCTGGCCAAAAGCATAGAGCCCTTCTGAATTTTCCAACTCTGAAAGCCAAAACTGGTGTGAAAACCAGCATCATCTAGCTGACCCACTAAAAAAAGACTCTTGGTCAACTTAGGCACATGTCTCACATGTTTCAAAATAAATGCAGACCCATTTGCAAAAGAAAACTTTATGTCACCTACTCCCACTATGTCACATGCATAGTCATTTCCAAGATGCACACAACCTGTCTTTCCACTGTCATATGTGGAGAACCATTCCCTATGGGGAGTAGCATGGAATGAAGCACTAGAATCCAAAATCCAATCCTGGGAATATGCATCATCTGAAGTGGTAAGCAACTCTGCAGATAAACTAGACATGAAGAGAACGTGATTGTCACTATCATGTGTGACTGCATTGAACGCCTCGATCTTCACTTTTCCTTTGTCCTCCCTTGGACTTTCTTCCTTTTGATTTGCACCCTAATTTGCATTCTTTTTCTTACCCTTTTGGTATCTTTTCAGCTTGTAGCAATCCTTTTTCATATGGCCCTTCTTGCCATAGTGGTAACACTCAATGTTCTGTGCCCTGGATTTGCTATGAGACTTCCCTCTTTCTTGGGATTCACATCCTGGAAAGTGATTCTCCTCAATTCCACATCCCTCATGGGTGCCTTATCCATCTTCTTCTCATTGAAGACTACATCATGGCTATGTATGATCTTCTTTGCTTTTGGTCCCCAGAGACGATAGCCCACGTGTATCACAGAAATGCTGGAAGTCATGAGAGAGATACTCTCGACCATTGTCAGTCCGTAGGCATTTAAGCGTTCTACCTGACTGATTCTCAACCAAGGCCAGCCATTTCTGAAATACCTGCAACACATCACTCTTCTGAGCTATAGCATAAGCCCACACTTTCCTAGTTGCATCATCAATGAATGTCACATAGTATTCAGCCTCGCCTAATGACCGTGTAGGCATGCGACCACATACGTCTGAATGCACCAAATCAAGCTTTTCAAACTCTTTCTTTCCCCTTCTTTTATGGGCTGATTTATTCTGCTTCCCATAGAGACACTGCTCACAAAATTCAAAATCAGAGAAACTCAAATGCGGTACATAACCCAAACGGCATAAGAGTTTCATTCCATTTTGGCTCATGTGCCCCAACCTGCAATGCCACAAAGAAGTCCTTGGCTGCTCGGTTATTGCAACAACATGATCAAATACCCCTGATACATGTAAGGGATACAAAGTCGCACACTTGGCACCCTTGGCCAAAAGCATAGAGCCCTTCTGAATTTTCCAACTCTGAAAGCTAAAAGTGGTGTGAAAACCAGCATCATCTAGCTGACCCATTGAAATAAGACTCTTGGTCAACTTAGGCACATGTCTCACATGTTTCAAAATAAATGCAGACCTATTTGCAAAAGAAAACTTTATGTCACCGACTTCCACTATGTCACATGGATAGTCATTTCCAAGATGCACACAACCTGTCTTTCCACTGTCATAAGTGGAGAACCATTCCCTATGGGGAGTAACATGGAATGAAGCACCATAATCCAAAATCCAATCCTGGGAATATGCATCATCTGAAGTGGTAAGAAACTCTGTAGATAAACTAGACATGAAGAGAACATCATTGTCACTATCATGTGTGACTGCATTGAACGCCTCGATCTTCACTTTTCCTTTGTCCTCCCTTGGACTCTCTTCCTTTTGATTTGCACCCCAATTTGCATTCTTTTTCTTAACCTTTTACTCTCTTTTCAGCTTGTAGCAATCCTTTTTCATATGGCCCTTCTTGCCACAGTGGTAACACTCAATGTTCTGTGCCCTGGATTTGCTATGAGACTTCCCTCTTTCTTGGGATTCACATCCTGGAAAGTGATTCTCCTCATTTCCACATCCCTCATGGGTGCCTTATGCATCTTCTTCTTATTAAAGACTACATCATGGCTGCGTATGATCTTCTTTGCTTCTGGATCCTAGAGATGATAGCCCATCTCTCCACTTTCACCATAACCTAGAAAGATGCATTTCCTAGATATAGGATCTAGCTTCTTTCGAAGCTCTTTTGGCACATGTGCATATGCCTCACACCCAAATATATGCAAATGAGAGTAAGAGGGTTTCTTGCCACTCCATGCCTCTTCAGGAATACCACCATCCAAACTCTTACTAGGTGATCTATTGATCACATGCACTGCAGTCTTCATTGCCTCAACCCAAAAACCACCAGAAGACGTGCATTGGAAAGCATGCATTGCAACCTTTCTTGAATGGTACGGTTCATCTTTTCTGCAATTGGATTTTGCTCTGGAGTACGAGGGGATGTGAGCTCCCTCTTAATCCCACGTGTATCACAGAAATGCTGGAAGTCATGAGAGAGATACTCTCCACCATTGTCAGTACGTAGGCATTTGAGCGTTCTACCTGATTGATTCTCAACCAAGGCCAGCCATTTTTGAAATACCTGGAAAACATCACTCTTCTGAGCGATAGCATAAGCCCACACTTTCCTAGTTGCATTATCAATGAATGTCACATAGTATTTAGCCCCGCCTAATGACCGTGTAGGGATGGGACCACATATGTCTGAATGCACCAAATCAAGCTTTTCAAACTCTTTCTTTCCCGTTCTTTGATGGGCTGATTTAGTCATAGAGACAGTGCTCACAAAATTAAAAATCAGAGAAACTCAAATGCAGTACATAACCCAAAGGGCATAAGAGTTTCATTCCATTCTGGCTCATGTGCCCCAACCTGCAATGCCACAAAGAAGTGCTTGGCTGCTCGGTTATTGCAACAACATGATCAAATACCCCTGATACATGTAAGGGATACAAAGTCCCACACTTGGCACCCCTGGCCAAAAGCATAGAGCCCTTCTGAATTTTCCAACTCTGAAAGCCAAAAGTGGTGTGAAAACTAGCATCATCTAGTTGACCCACTAAAAAAAGACTCTTGGTCAACTTAGGCACATGTCTCACATGTTTCAAAATAAATGCAGACCCATTTGCAAAAGAAAACTTTATGTCACCTACTCCCACTATGTCACATGCATAGTCATTTCCAAGATGCACACAACCTGTCTTTCCACTGTCATAAGTGGAGAACCATTCCCTATGGGGAGTAGCATGGAATGAAGCACTAGAATCCAAAATCCAATCCTGGGAATATGCATCATCTGAAGTGGTAAGCAACTCTGCAGATAAACTAGACATGAAGAGAACGTGATTGTCACTATCATGTGTGACTGCATTGAACGCCTCGATCTTCACTTTTCCTTTGTCCTCCCTTGGACTTTCTTCCTTTTGATTTGCACCCTAATTTGCATTCTTTTTCTTACCCTTTTGGTATCTTTTCAGCTTGTAGCAATCCTTTTTCATATGGCCCTTCTTGCCATAGTGGTAATACTCAATGTTCTGTGCCCTGGATTTGCTATGAGACTTCCCTCTTTCTTGGGATTCACATCCTGGAAAGTGATTCTCCTCAATTCCACATCCCTCATGGGTGCCTTATCCATCTTCTTCTCATTGAAGACTACATCATGGCTATGTATGATCTTCTTTGCTTTTGGTCCCCAGAGACGATAGCCCATCTCTCCACTTTCACCATAACCCAGAAAGATGCATTTCCTAGACTTAGGATCTAGCTTCTTTCGAAGCTCTTTTGGCACATGTGCATATGCCTCACACCCAAATATACGCAAATGAGAGTAAGAGGGCTTCTTGCCACTCCAAGCCTCTTCAAGAATACCACCATCCAAACTCCTACTAGGTGATCTATTGATCACATGCTTTGCAGTCTTCATTGCCTCAGCCCAAAACCACCAAAACGACTTGCATTGGAAAGCATGCATTGCAACCTTTCTTGAATGGTACGGTTCATCTTTTCTGCAACTGGATTTCGCTCTGGAGTACGAGGGGATGTGAGCTCCCTCTTAATCCCATGTGTATCACAGAAATGCTGGAAGTCATGAGAGAGATACTCTCTACCATTGTCAGTCTGTAGGCATTTAAGCGTTCTACCTGACTGATTCTCAACCAACGCCAGCCATTTCTGAAATACCTAGAACACATCACTCTTCTGAGCTATAGCATAAGCCACACTTTCCTAGTTGCATCATCAATGAATGTCACATAATATTCAGCCTCGCCTAATGACCGTGTAGGCATGGGACCACATACGTCTGAATGCACCAAATCAAGCTTTTCAAACTCTTTCTTTCCCCTTCTTTTATGGGCTGATATAGTCTGCTTCCCATAGAGACAGTGCTACAAAATTCGAAATCAGAGAAACTCAAATGCGGTACATAACCCAAATAGCATAAGAGTTTCATTCCATTCTGGCTCATGTGCCCCAACCTGCAATGCCATAAAGAAGTGCTTGGCTTCTTGGTTATTGCAACAACATGATCAAATATCCCTGATACATGTAAGGGATACAAAGTCCCACACTTGGCACCCCTAGCCAAAAGCATAGAGCCGTTCTGAATTTTCCAACTATGAAAGCCAAAAGTGGTGTGAAAACCAGCATCATCTAGCTGACCCCACTGAAATAAGACTCTTGGTCAACCTAGGCACATGTCTCACATGTTTCACAATAAATGCAGACGCATTTGCAAAAGAAAACTTTATGTCACCTACTCCCACTATGTCACATGCATAGTCATTTCCAAGATGCACACAACCTGTCTTTCCACTGTCATAAGTGGAGAACCATTCCCTATGGGGAGTAACATGGAATAAAGCACCAGAATTCAAAATCCAATCCTGGGAATATGCATCATCTGAAGTGGTAAGCAACTCTGCAGATAAACTAGACATGAAGAGAACGTCATTGTCACTATCATGTGTGACTGCATTGATCTCCTCGATCTTCACTTTTCCTTTGTCCTCCCTTGGACTCTCTTCTTTTTTATTTGCACCCCAATTTGCATTCTTTTTCTTACCCTTTTGCTCTCTTTTTAGCTTGTAGCAATCCTTTTTCATATGGCCCTTCTTGCCACAATGGTAACACTCAATGTTCCATGCCCTGGATTTGCTACGAGACTTCCCTCTTTCTTGGGATTCACATATTGGAAAGTGATTCTCCTCATTACCACATCCCTCATGGGTGCCTTATGCATCTTCTTCTCATTGAAGACTACATCATGGCTGCATATGATCTTCTTTGCTTCTGGATCCCAGAGACGATAGCCCATCTCTCCACTTTCACCATAACCTAGAAAGATGCATTTCCTAGACTTAGGATCTAGCTTCTTTCGAAGCTCTTTTGGCACATGTGCATGTGCCTCACACCCAAATATACGCAAATGAGAGTAAGAGGGCTTCTTGCCACTCCATGCCTCTTCAGGAATACCACCATCCAAACTCTTACTAGGTGATCTATAGATCACATGCACTGCAGTCTTCATTGCCTCAACCCAAAAACCACCAGAAATACTTGCATTGGAAAGCATGCATTGCAACCTTTCTTGAATGGTACGGTTCATCCTTTCTGTAGCTGGATTTTGCTCTGGAGTACGAGGGGATGTGAGCTCCCTCTTACTCCCATGTGTATCACAGAAATGTTGAAAGTCATGAGAGAGATACTCTCCATCATTGTCAGTCCGTAGGCATTTAAGCGTTCTACCTGACTGATTCTCAACCAAGGCCAGCCATTTCTGAAATACCTGGAACACATCACTCTTTCGAGCTATAGCATAAGCCCACACTTTCCCAGTTGCATCATAAATGAATGTCACATAGTATTCAGCCCCACCTAATGACCGTGTAGGCATGGGACCACATACGTCTGAATGCACCAAATCAAGCTTTTCAAACTCTTTCTTTCCCCTTCTTTTATGGGCTGATTTAGTTTGCTTCCCATAGAGACAGTGCTCACAAAATTCAAAATCAGAGAAACTCAAATGCGGTACATAACCCAAACGGCATAAGAGTTTCATTCCATTCTGGCTCATGTGCCCCAACCTGCAATGCCACAAAGAAGTGCTTGGCTTCTCGGTTATTGCAACAACATGATCAAATACCCCTGATACATGTAAGGGATACAAAGTCCCACACTTGGCACCCCTGGCCAAAAGCATAGAGCCCTTCTGAATTTTCCAACTCTGAAAGCCAAAAGTGGTGTGAAATCCAGCATCATCTAGCTGACCCACTGAAATAAGACTCTTGGTCAACTTAGGCACATGTCTCACATGTTTCAAAATAAATATAGACCCATTTGCAAAATAAAACTTTATGTCACCTACTCCCACTATGTCACATGCATAGTCATTTCCAAGATGCACATAACTTGTCTTTCCACTGTCATAAGTGGAGAACCATTCCCTATGAGGAGTAACATGAAATGAACCACCAGATTCCAAAATCCAATCCTAGGAATATGCATCATCTGAAGTGGTAAGCGACTCTGCAGATAAACTAGACATCCCTTATTTGTTCTTTCCACAAAGAAAAGTTTGTCCCATCAAACTTTTTAATGCTAAAAATCTCCTTTTCAGACATGGAAGAGGATGCCATGATGCAAATGAAGCAAAAATCCCAAATGCTAGTGCCTACAAGAGAGAATCACACCAAATACCAGGTGCACCCAAATGTGTATGCCACAATAGAGTGAAATATCACCAAAACTCATGTCTCAAAGCATCTGACTCATGTGCATATACTATGCATCCATATGAGCAAATCTGGCCCAAAAGAAAATGCCAACTGCAATGGCAATCCAAAATGCCAATAAGTGCCAAATGACTCAAGCATAAACATTGTCCACTGGCATATGCATTAATAATATCTCATCCAAGAGAGCATAGCACTATCAATGCATCACCTGCAATGTGTCAAAGCTGTCCCTCAGCATAAAATGGCATCCATGTGCAAAGCGTTCATAAAAATAGCATCCCACAAGGCAATTTGAGCCTATCAGCGCATCCAATAAGGACTGCAATGCATCCAAATGGCCTATAAATCATCCACTACAACCCAATGCACACCACGAATGAGCCCACACTGCCTAAACTGCAACCAGAGTGATCTGCATAAGGTATGCTCAAGAAATCATAGTCCCACGGTAAGACCGCTTCTGAAAATAGAATCTGAGATGCCTCAAAACATGGGCGACATTGCATAATTGGACTCAGCAAGAAAATCCGCAAATATCTCTCTTCTGTCGGAACTCCAAAATCCCAACCGATGAGTGAGAAATGGGAGTCAACACTTATCCACTGCCATGTGGCATAAATCTAAGGTTTCAAAACCTTATAATGAAAAATGCATAACAGAGAGACGAAATCGAATACACAGAGATCTATAACTCTGAAAATCTTCCACCGAATCGCATAAGAACTGACAGGTAGGGGTTTTTGGGCATCCGGAATGCAATGGGACAGTTTTGGAAACCGTGGTCTCAATCACTGGGTCCAACACACGGGCTGAAAAACGTTTTTGAAAATAGAGCTGTTTGTAAACTCCACCGGAGTGCGAATGATGAGCAACATAGAAGTTTTAGGACCTCCTGAGTCCACCGGAATCGACAGATCTGCAAATGGTTGCTCCAAACTTGAGTTCCAACACCCGGGCAGAAAAACGCAGAAACTGACACAGTGAGTCAGAAATCCAATGAAATGATCCCAGATTCAAGAATGAAGGTGTTTCCAAGCTCCTAAAGTGAAGTGGACACCAAAAGTAAGCAATAGTTGCCTCTACAAGTCAATACGGAGTCTCTGTCATCGAACGGAATAGGGAAAAAGCTCAAAAAACGACTTTTTCTTTGAAAACACTTAACAGACTCTCAAAACCACTTCGCAAAACCAAAGTGACTTTTCCAAAGGTTCCTCCAAGGTCTCTACACACTCGGATGCAAGTAAAGTCACCCACAAAGCTTCCCACAGAGCTTCTCCTTCCCCCGATAGTGCTGCTGAGCTTCAAGCATTCACGCACGCTCAGCTAAATCACCCAGGCTCTGATACCAATTGAGAGTGCTCTCAACGGAAGCAAGAATGGAAGAGGGAGAGAGAGAAACAGAGAGCCACACAAGTTTTTGGTGGGTGTAGAACACCCTAATCTTCTTTTTCATTCATTTATATATGTGTTTGAGTATTGTACATAACTGGGGTAAAGGCACAGTGATCTTTAACCCCCACAAATTGTAGGAGTGGAAATCACTTAAGGATGGATTACAATTGGTTAACCTAGGTACAGTTGGGACTTATACTTGTTGGTACAATTGACAATATGGGGAGCTCAAGAGAGAATGCAAGGCAGGCTTGACAAATCCATGTCTCTCAGAACCTACTAAAATGTGCTATAAAGATCAAGTCATAGGTCCTCACCTCTCTAGTAATTTCAGATCACAAACCTCTCCTTATGGGCTGTGACTTTGGTGAGGGGAGAACTCCACCTCCATGGTTCAAAGCTGATTCCTCCCTCTTTTAGATGCAAGCAGTTTAAAAACAGATCCTTAAGGTTTGGACTCCCTCTATTGCTGAGGGTGAAACTGCCACTGATCATCACTGGCTGAAAGCAGTTGATGCAACATAGAATATTCTTAGAGTTGCAAGAAAAGCAGGACCAAAATTTGGGCAAAGAGAATGGATGCCATCTCCGCAAAGATTGAAAGCTTGGAATTTCTTGCAAGGAAGGGCTCTCTTAATGCACAAGAAGACCTAGCATGGGGCCAAAGAGGAGCTTTAGAGGCAGGAAAGGATAAGGCTTCAAGACACTAAGGTTTACTTTAGAAAGTGGTGGGATGGCAAAATGGACAGATCCTCAAAGGAAGTTTTTATAATGATTAGAAGAAAGAGGGAGAAGGAAGAGATCCCTTTACTCCAAAAGGGGGACAATACTAGATGCTTAAATGAGCCAGAGAATCAACAGTTCATTCCAGACCACTTTCAACATTTACTATCCTCAAATTCTCAGAAGGGCAAGGAAATTGAAGCAATAAGAGCTATATGTCAAACAACTACAAAAAATATATCAAAATCTTGAGATGTACTTGGAAGCTCCCCTGACCCTACATGAACTCAAGAATGATATGTCAGTCAGTCATGAAAGACAGAAAAACACCAAGGGAAGATAATATCCATGTGGAATCCTGCAAGTCTCTTGGGATGCCGTGGGCCCCAAAATCCTAGCAGTTTGGGAAGAGAGTCTAAAATATTAGCAACTCCCCTCTCACAATAATGCTGGGATTATCAAGCTCATCCCTAAGGAGGGTCAAAGGGATATTCTCAAGAACTGGTGAACCCTCATCATGCTCAACTACAGTTACATAATTTTTGCAAAGGCGCTGGTTCTAAAAGTGCAGAGTAAAATGGACTCATGGATCCTGCAACAACAAAAAGGGTTCATCAGAGGACATCATCTCTTAGAAGCCATAGTCAATTTTTGGGAAGGTTGTAAGTATGCCAAAGCAGCCAAGCAGGATATTTTCTTCATCAAAGTGTACTTTGACAAAGCATATGACTGGCTTGATTGGGATTTTTTTATTGAGTCTCTAGAGGACATGAATCTTGGTCCCAAATTTTTGGGCTTTTTCAAGCTTCTCTTAACCAATTCTACAACTAAGACTTGTGTAAATGGGGTCATGACAGATCCTTTCACCTTGAAAAGGTCTATAAGACAAGGCTATCCTATTTCTCCCCTTCTTCTTGCTATAGTTGCAGATGCCTTGGGATGGCAACATAGGAAGGCTCTCTGAAAGGCATTCAGCTTCGTCCTAGGAAACATTTAGTTTCTCAATAGTTTGCTGATGACACTTACCTTACTCCCCATAACTCTCAGGAGGATGTCAGGTGTGTCTTGAAATGTCTAGAACTCTTCTGCTTAGCCTCTAGATCCTTAATCAATCACATGGAAAATGGGTATTCAACTTTGGGTGGTGAAAATCAAGAAGACCTAGATAACTTGGGCTACCATAAGATTCCCAAAGGGATAGTTTTCAGACTCTTAGGTATTCCCATGGGCTTTGAAGTATCCATGAAGGTTAGGTGGGAATGGGTGATGGCTAGGTTTAGCAAAAAGCTTGACAAATGAGGTTAATCTAGCTCATAGGAAGATTGGTTCTCAACCACTGTATCTAGCTGGTAGGAAGGTGATTCTCAACCAGGGCAACCTAGTTGCTGGTAGGAAGATGGTTCTCAGCCCTTGTATCTATCCTATCATCATTTTCTACTTGTCTTGCTGGCACCCCTCCAAAATTGGGCTAGACAAGTTTATTGCTAAATGAAGATCCTTTCTTGCGGGAGGGAGCAAGAGAATTTCTAAAGTGAGATTGAACTTCAGCACCAGATCCAAGTCTGAGGGAGGCCTTGGAGTGGTGGACATCAAACATGCGGCTGCCAAATTGCATCTTGGATAATCAAGGCTATATTGCATCCTACTGACCTTGACTACACTCACCTACTTACTCATAATTTCCAATTCGTTCGTCCTTTTAATGCTACTAAATGGAAGGACTACCCTAATCTATCAGCTATTTTCTACCTAGAGCCTTGCTCCACTAAGGGTAGCTAGCTCTAGAAATCCTTATGGTCAGCCTTCGAGGCAATCAAGAGCTAGCTTACCTTCTTTGGAAAAAGGTAAGGACTTGGGGGCAATTGTGGGTTAGTAATCAGCTCAGATGGATGTCTTAAAGGGAGATCTATCGAGCTTGTAGACTTTGAAATTAACATGCTGATCTGGTGAACTCACGACTTGCACTATGGGCAAGGGACACTCAATGGAAGGGAGGTACTATGCTAAATTATGCTCTGGAATTCAGTTGTGTTAGCTCTAATCATTTGCTCCCCATCCCCACGCCTATTGAGTACATAAGTGATATAAGGGTCCTAAACACTAAATGGAAGTTGGGGAATAGTATTTACTATTGGAAAGCCAGGTTTGGTAGAATATGGCACAAGGACATTCCAAAGAAGAGGTCCACTTTGATGTGGTTAATTTCTACATAAATTAATATGGACCAATGCTAGAGGCCACAAAAGTGGAAAGGGGGGTGGGCTTTGCAAGCATTGTTCACTGATTCAGAGAAGATATATTCCACTTGTTTGTGCCATTGCAACTTGTAATTGAGAATACAAGACTTATCTGCCTTCTCCCTCAAAGATTCACTCATCTTTCTTGTAACCCTTTTCCTTGAGCAATCTCACCCACCACAAGATCATTATCCTTAAAGTGCCGAAGGAGTGGCATACCAAGATCCATGCACATGTCAAGGAACTTTGTGACATATACCAAAGACTCTACCATGTTCCATGATTCCCGTAGGCTTTGCTTTCTACTGCACAAATCCCTTGGGGAAAGTCATCCAATGAGTATGGATAGTTCTCATTGTGGCTATCACATCTACTAATGAATCATTTCTCAGAGTGACTATCATATCAAACAACAATGGATAGCTCTCATGGGGGCTATCGCATCCAATACATGCACAAAACGTGTCCTACATTGTCATAATGCTTAAGGGAAAGTGCCTCTATAGCAAGCACATGGCTTCAATTAGTTATAGCCTAACTTATTTTAATGCTCGAGCAGGGGGTCTCCTTTAACAAGATCCATCTTTTTCACATGATAAAAATAAGATTGCAACATTACTCTTCAAAATGGATTACCAATATCTCATAGAAATATCTAATGATGGACAGCAAGCATAGCTCACAAGGCCATTGACCTTACAGCCTCTTCATCGTAGATGGCTGCTACTCTCCATTATCTCTCCAGTTTTTGCCAATTACTTGCCTTCAAGTGGGATGGTTTGCGATCAATGATACCATGTCGAGCATGAACTTCAGATACCAACTTCTTTAGATGTCGCGGGTGTTGTGGTGACAATTGGTTGCCCCAACTAAGACAAGGATGGTAGCCACTTGTTGACAAAACTACATGCATACATAAAGTGAGTTCCATGCATACAAGCACATGCATGCAAAGGGGAGGGCAAATTAGAACTCAACCCATTGATTAAGACAAGCATGGATAGTATTGTAGTTCATGCCAAGACTCATCAAGCATGGTATTTGATTTTGGCAACATCTTTTAGCGAGCAACCTATTCCAAATCATAATTAACTTCCTCTTGTTAGTGATGTAAAGATGAGACATGAGAAATATATTGACCTTAGTAAAGATGAGACATAGATGTTGGATGAGAAATATATTGACCTCAGTAAAGATGAGACATAGATGTTTGATGACACGTAAGTCACTTGCAAATTTAGGATCAGAAGGCAAGCCTATAGCTTCGACATAGGTGCACCGTCATACAAGGGAATTGATTGCAACTCCCTTCTCATGGCCATGGACTCTAACATGACACGTGTGCACATGCTTGGTTGTGCCTCTACAATTGCATCTTCCACCCTTATCTCTGACATCAGCTGATTTATCCTTGTGTGTCTTTAGGGATGATATGTCCCTTGTTCAGCTCTAAGCATGATCTCCGTACCTCTTCAACATCCTTGGAAGCTTGCCTAAATCTATGTGACTTATACTGGTTTTTTTTAAAGCTTGTATTGACAAATAAATCTTTTTTTTGTTTTTATCTTTAAATGTTAGTATTTTTGTTGCAAACATTGGGAATTTCTAAGACCTATACCGATGGTGTGCAAACCAAAAATCCATAGTTTTGCTTCCCTCTCTTTGCTCTTCCCTTCTCCCTCATGCAATAATTAAAAGGGGTTTTTGGGTAAGACAATAGACACATTTTGTTACCTAACTAGACTTATAAAAGGGGTTTTGAAAAAAAATTCAAGAGTTTATGAAGCATGGGATAAAATACATAAGGATATTTATATTGGTCCCTTAAATACACATGCTAGGTAGGGTTCTTACATAGTGAATCCCTTGTGACTAATTGACTAGAACTACATTTGAGCTTTTGGGTATAGGCGGCTTAGTCAACCTCATGGCAATGATGTGGTTTACTCATGGCACAACTTGGTTACAATAAACTTTGTTCTCCCTTCTTAGTCATCATGTTCCAATGTGGTGTTCCCTAGTTTGGGTTAGGGGTTACATATTTCCATTCCCTAAGGGGTATGTCATGAGTACCCTTAAGGAAGCAAACCTAAGGACAAGGTATTGTTTGTTGAAGTGTGTCATACCACCAGAGTAAACCTTATTGCATACGATGTATGCTTCTCATGTTCTTGAAAGTCCCCTTGAACCTAAGAATGTCTAAATATGAGAGTCGGTTCTTGGCATTACTGGTTGTCGAGCATACAATGCATTGTTTTCTCAAGGTAGGTCTTTGTTATCAGACATGCTTGAATGCTAGATACTATCTGCGTGCTTACTCCGATTTCTACTCTAGGAGCTTGTTGCTTGTTAATGATGCAACCATGACACAACTCCCACTCTAGAGTCTAAGAGCCAGTCCCCATGGACCGGTTCTCTCAACATCTCGATCTGAAAATGAGCCCTCGAGGGGTGCTCAAGGGCTCGGATATCTGGCGAAGATGATGCACGATTCAACCCCCTACAACCGGTTCCAAGGAGAGTGGGTGAGGATAATGAGGCTACCCATGGGGCCTACATCTCTATTTAGCGAGGCAAGCTACCGCCATTTTCCCTGTTGTCGGGAATGTGTAGTGGGGATTCCTCGGTGCGCCGGGGCATGGGGAGGACGGGCTCTAAGGAGGGGCGAGGGAATTCAAGAAGGGTACCTAGGTACTAATAAAACAACCCAACCACTCAAAGGAAGGGGGCAGGACGCATGTGAGGAGAGGCAGGGACGTGCCTGGTATAAAGGGGAGGATGGACACGTGGAGGGGTGAGATGGGGAGGATCGGACGGCAGGGAAAGGTCATCCCTACCAAAAGTTGGTCTGGGTGCGATAAAGAAGCAGCAACTCTGTGCACAGACTTCGTTGGCCTGCTGCCATTTCGCCATCGCCATCGCCACCTCCTCATAATTTGCATTCCCTCCTTTCTCCAACCTTCTGCATTTTTCTTCTCTTCCTCACCATGAGAGAAATCTTGCACATCCAAGGTGGCCAGTGCGGTAACCAAATCGGCGCCAAGTTCTGGGAGGTCATCTGCGACGAGCACGGCATTGACTCCATCGGTGCCTACAAGGGTGACTCCGACCTTCAGCTGGAGAGGATCAATGTCTACTACAACGAAGCCAGCGGCGGACGCTACGTCCCCAGAGCCGTGCTCATGGATCTGGAGCCTGGAACCATGGACAGCGTGCGGTCGGGGCCGTTCGGGCAAATTTTCCGGCCTGACAACTTCGTGTTCGGGCAGACGGGAGCCGGCAACAACTGGGCGAAGGGACATTACACGGAGGGAGCCGAGCTCATCGACTCTGTGCTGGATGTTGTCCGCAAAGAGGCGGAGAACTGCGACTGTCTGCAGGGTATGTTCAAGCTGGACGCGCATAAGCTTCATGGATTTCTGGCGTTGTTTGCTTCTTGGGTTTTTGTATTTTGGGTTTTAGCTTGTCATGCAGTGCGTTTTGTTCTCAGGTATTTACTGTAGCCTACATTGCTCACTGTCCATTCCGTCTTTCTGCCAGGATTTCAGGTTTGCCACTCTCTTGGAGGAGGCACTGGTTCAGGTATGGGTACCTTGTTGATCTCCAAGATCAGGGAGGAATACCCGGACAGAATGATGCTTACGTTTTCCGTTTTCCCTTCTCCAAAAGTCTCCGACACTGTTGTGGAGCCTTACAACGCAACTCTGTCTGTCCATCAACTGGTGGAAAACGCGGATGAATGCATGGTCTTAGACAACGAGGCCTTATACGATATCTGCTTCCGCACTCTCAAGTTGACAACTCCAACGTGTAAGCCCCTGGATCGCTCTGTGGTCCTTGCAGCTCCTTGTTGGTTTGTTTGTCGACCATGGTGCTCTTTTGTCTGATGCTGCCGTTTTGGCATTTTGTGCAGTCGGCGATTTAAACCACCTTATATCTGCCACCATGAGTGGAGTCACTTGTTGTCTGAGGTTCCCTGGGCAACTCAACTCTGACCTGCGTAAACTTGCTGTGAATTTGATCCCTTTCCCAAGGCTTCACTTCTTTATGGTGGGTTTCGCCCCTCTCACTTCTAGAGGATCGCAGCAGTACCGGGCCCTTACCGTTCCTGAGCTCACTCAGCAGATGTGGGATGCAAAAAATATGATGTGCGCTGCAGATCCTCGGCATGGACGGTATCTGACAGCCTCAGCCATGTTCAGAGGGCGTATGAGCACCAAGGAAGTGGATGAACAAATGATCAATGTACAAAACAAGAATTCGTCATATTTCGTGGAGTGGATCCCAAATAACGTAAAGTCTAGCGTCTGTGACATTCCTCCAAAAGGATTGAAGATGGCTTCCACATTTGTGGGTAACTCCACCTCAATCCAAGAGATGTTTAGACGTGTATCTGAGCAATTCACAGCAATGTTTCGTAGGAAGGCTTTCTTGCACTGGTACACAGGAGAGGGCATGGATGAGATGGAGTTTACTGAAGCGGAGAGTAATATGAACGACTTGGTTTCTGAATACCAGCAGTACCAGGATGCTACTGCAGACGATGAAGCTGACTATGAGGATGAGGGTGAAGAGTTGGGTGCGTAGATAATAAGGATGGCGTTATTTAGTTAGCAGCATATTGATAAAAGTGTGTAATAGGACTCGGAATGCAACAAATCTTGTAGGATCTCATGTCAAACAGGTGGATGACGTTCCTCTAATGAACTTGCACCTTGATGGTTGCCTGTATTACAAGCAGTGAAATCTGGTGTTCTTCAGTGGTGCATGCTTATTGTTGCTAGTGTAGAGATCCCTTTTTTTCTGCTAGTAGAGAACTTTATTTCTAACTTTTAGGATGGCCAACGATGGATATGGCATTGCAAAACTAATGTTCGGTTTAAAATTGCAGGGACAAGTCCTTCAACTCTTAAACAACTTAAATCTCTCTCTCTCTCTCTCTCTCTCTCTCTCTCTCTCTCTCTGTTTTTATTTTACATCCTAATAAGCAATGGATCCTCCGGTGCCTGTCTTTTTAAATATGAGCATTAAGGTGACAGCTTAAAAGATTATTTGAATCATATAGAGTTTGTATGTTTATTTGAAATGTTACCTGGAAAATGAGTGCTTACATTAGGACTTGAAAGGTAACTCCTACATGACAGTTCGCAGGTTCTAATGTAGCTGTCTAGAGATTGAGATGAAGAGAGTTGTTGGATGTTTGTCGGATGTAGAGTTCTAGAAGCACTGTAATATGGCAAAACAGACTGGTTTTGGACTATGGCTGCCTCAAGATGAGAGCACAGAGATTCTGTCGTCGAAGTTACACACTCCCCAGTCATTTTGGGTTTCTCTGCACTGCCATCACTATGGATAAGCCTGCACTTTGTCCATGCCTTCATTCAAGGATGATATTATTGCATTAAATAATAACAGGACTACTGCAGAAAGTAATGGCATTACGTCATTTATTTGGGGTTTTCTTCTCTTGTGAAAATTTTTGGTGCTAGGGTGAAGATATATTAGCATTGCCCCCCAGTGACGGAAAATGCAATGCATGAGGTTTTACGGTGTAATTTCCACAGATATTCTAGCTACCTGTAAACCTTAGTGATGACGGAATGAATCCCATTTCAATGGTGGTGTGGATTTGTCAAAATGCTGGAGAAGCTGCAATATTGGCAGTATCAGCCACATGCTCCCATGATTCCATGGCTTCTTAGGAGATAAAATGTGATCCCTCTCTTTCTCTCTCTCTCTCTCTCTCTCATGCATGCATGCATGCACGCACGCATGCGTACACCTATGCTTGTACACATGCTCATGCAGCTCAATGAATTTTGCAACTATTTTCTGTGGTTTCCTTTCTAGGTTGGATGCTCTTTCCATTTTTGGTTGTATGCTCTGATAACGAGACTGGCAAACGTGCTTTGCTATGACATCCTCAGTGGCACAATTCAACTAGAGTGGCATTCCTTTTTGGTGCTTGCAGCGCTTGTTTGGATTGGAGGGCATGTACTTGTCACCAGCTAGAGCAAAATAGTCAGTACTTGTGTAATTGTGATTCTTTTTCATCTGCTGAAGGAAGTCCAGGAGCAAGCAGACTAACTAAACAGAACTTAGAAGGCAAAGAAAATTTTGCAGGTACATTTAAGAAGTTGAATGAAGTAAATGGTTCATGATGCCTACTTTAGCACATTCTACAACTTGTCTCAACAAGTTGAGTGAGTTGGAGATCGATCCCATGCTGTAGTCAACATAAGTGAGTTGCATTGGATATATCAATTCTTAATTCTTAATTTTAGCTTCACCACATAATTTAAGAAGAATGTGATGAGTATTTCTACAATTTGGAGGATAATGAATGATTTCAATGCGGTCATAGTCTTGCTATAAGCCAGCGCTACTGGTCTTACTAGTCACCCTACGAAGCCCACGTTGCACCTTTCTATACTCACAAACAACATAAGCGTGTTGGTTGCCATGAATGTATTCAGCTCCTTTTTCTAGCTGTTGTAGCATTAAAATGCTTTGTAAGATGAAACGCTGCAATGTGTGTTGAAGTGACCCACAATCTTCAATAGTCTTCAATATTTCTACAATTTAGTAAAAAAAGAGGGTCAGGGTGTCGAATGCACCATTGAGGGTGGGTTTCGAGTGAGTCGTAAAGCATTCGTAAAGTGTCCCAGTTTATCAAGTTAGGACAATCTCTCATAGGACAATTTTCTAAGACCCGGAAGTCTTTTGAGGTTAAAACCATACTTTGCCTATGTGTCTCGACCTATGTTCAGGGGAAGGTAATCATCTTTGCAAAGTAGTTGCAGGTTTAATAATAACATTTAGGTTGCTATGGCTCAATAAAAATCTACGTGGTGCTAACATTTCTACAATTTGGAGAATAATGGAGGATTTTAAAATCGATCATTTGTGTTGCTAGCTAAAATTTCAAGTAACCTTTGCCATTGTAAATACAAAGTCTCTTTGCACTTTTTACAATTCAATATGATGGGAGGGAGAAGCTTATGAGAAGCAAGAGATAGCATTAGAAACTCATCTTTATCTTCTAAAAATGTAAGCAAAGTCCTTTTGTGAAGGCAAGAGTGGATTTTCCAAATTATGATGGCTCATTGGATGTTCATACAATTTGAAACTAAGAATTGGAGATTTGGATAAAATATGATTTGCAACTTTCAAAGCATAATACCGGAAGCATACACAATACATAAATATTCTCTCTTTTTTTTTCAAGGAAATATTCTCTTGATTTCAATGGCATTGAATTTGTTGGCATGGTACAGTTTTTTCTTAATATATCTTTTAGGAATCCTCTCACAATTGTGACGGCTCTCTTTTGCATAACCACCCAACCATTGGAGACCATGGACTACTTAGTGATCACCTCTTATAGTCATCGTGTTTTGGGGACATCTTCTTCATTTGGGTTCTCTTTTGGAACCCTCCCCCATGCCCTATGCCTTTCTATGGAGTCACTATCGGATGCCATTGTCCCCCCATAGGGAAACCTTCTCATTGGTAGAGTCCCTCTTTTGGACCCCAACCTTTGCATCCCTTATTAATACTTGGGCCAAGGTATATTTGTAGTCCCTAGCTATTTTACACTTAACCATAGACCATATTCTAATGATCCTACCTGCTCATTACCATTCCATCCTTAGGCATTGTCTGTACGGTATTACGGTTGATGTAATGTCCTAATTCTCACTTACGGTTATGGTCTTATGGTATTATGGTTGACGTAATATCTCCTCCTCGTGCATCCTTGAAAATTAATTGGAAAACCTGTTTTTGGAGATCGCTTATCTTTTCCCATGTTGGACCCTCTTGTGGTATATCTTTCCAATCAATTGGACATTCTTGATATGTGGCATGTATTGTCCTCAAATCATCGAGCATTTCTTTCCTTAAGCTCTAGTCAGTTACAAATCCATTTGATGCTTTTTTAATCACAGCTCATTGAAGAAGTAGTCTACCTATAGTTTGTAGGATGCTATTGAGGATTGTGGAGCCAAAGTAGAAAATTCAGAGCAATGACATTGTGGTGTTCTACTAGTTCCACTTTTGTAAAAAACCTAAGTCCCTAGGTATTAAGAATTGATATCAACATCATGTGATCATATGTGCATAGCACTAACTAAAAGAGTGCTAAAAAGGAAAGGGTTAGAAACCCTAACCCTAGCCCTAAAAGGGTTTGTATATTTTCTTTATTTTCAACTAAATCTAGTATACAGTTAGTCATCGGTGGTGTGCTCTCTAGATGTGCCCACTCTCCTCATCTGCACTCTTCTCCTCTCCTCTCTCCATATTTGTTCATGGTATCAGAGCACATGGTTTTGCCTTCCCCTGAGGTGCCATTCTTGTGAGATCGATTGAGAGATTGAATGTTCTTTCATTCTGGTGATGAAAGGTTTCCATTGAGTGATAGAAAGTTTTTGCCCATTTGAGAGAGATTTTCATCCATCATGCTTCATTCTTTGAGAGATTTCCATTGAGAGGGGTCATTGTTTGCTTGGGTGTAGCCATTTTTTTGTAAGGTTTAGGAAATTTTTTGTATATAGGTATCTTGCATGACCCATAACTTATGCATTGCTCAACGGAATTCGGCAAACTTTTTCTTTAAGTTGTAGTACACATTTCAAAATTGAACATGAGACCAAAAAATTATGGAATAAGGCTTTGGAATGAGATCGTTAAAGCATTACAAGTGCTATGTTGCATGTGAAGCATGCATCCTGAAGACTATAGGATATAGCAATTTATTAAAAAACATCAAAATTTTATTCTATACATACATGCAACCAAATAATCATTCAAAAGTACACTACGTGAGCTTCTCTCAACCCAAGGACACACTTAAGTGAGGACATTAGGCATGGGTTAATGGACCTCTAATATTGTGCTAAAGTGATGCACACCTATTTGAGAGTAAAACATTGATAATTGTTCATATTGGTATCTAAATTCATCCTAAAATAGAAGAAGTTGAAAATGTGCAATTTGTGCATGTGTAAAGCCTCTTTTAATAAATCCAACACTGTTTACAATTTTGAATTGTTTCTTTTTCCATGCACAGGTCATCGCATTTCATAATACATGGCATCAAACCCGATAGCGCGCTCTTTGGCCTACTTGTGTTTTGAAGCATTTTAGGCCACATTGCACTTGTTTGGGATATCCAATTCTACTAACGTGTATCGTCGGAGGGGGGGAAGCCGACGGTTGAAAATTTTGCTACTCCCATGAATTTTGAAATTTCACACCTCTTGCCCATCAAATCTTGGAATATTAAGTACTTGCAACCTACCCCCGCCCTACAAACACCCTGCAACCCGCATGCACCTCGACGTGACCTTGCGCAAACTTTGGTTTGGCTTTGTCTTCTTTTGAGTAAGTTCTCTTCTATTCTTTGCTCACCTCACAAGCTAGCTTCTCTGTGTCTATTCTGGACTAATCGTGGCCATGGCGTCAATGGCAACATGCAGCTTGCCATGGTTTGCGAGAGAAGTAGATAAAAGCTGCGAGACAAGAAAGTTGAAAAGCCTGGTCAAGGCACAAGGAACATATTATAGGTCGAGGAAAGGAATGGCACAGTATCTAAATGGCAACGAAAGACACTTTTACAACATTCGCGAAGGGAGAAACACTGAGAAGCAAGAAGACTCCTTACAGAGCAGCAGAAGGTAGCAGTTGCAAATGCATGCATTCAATCATTGCCATCAGAGCGAAGAACATGAGATGTGGTGCCACAAATTGGTGGGAGCATTCGAGGCAGCAATATCAGGCCATTCAGGTGAATACCATAGCGTGCACCCTAAAGTTCGTAGAGTAACAACCCTACCAACACCTTGGGAGATGCACGCCTAAGAGGCGATGCTCTCTAACCTGAGAAATGGCCTACAAAAAGTGAAAGGGGTGCACATCTTAGATCAACTAGCTGCAAAGACGGAGACATTAGCTATGTTGGTGTCCCCTAAAACAAAGGAGAGATGGCTTGGATGCATAATGTTGAAGATGTAGTCAATTAGAAGGATCAACATGGCTCCAGAGGTTGAATGTAGAGCACAACCAATGCACGATCATACTAATCTAAGAAGTATGTGGGCTTTAACAAAACACAAGAAAATGAGAGACAGCCTAAGTGTGAAAGTCATTGCTAGAGTGACGACGTTTTGGCATGAAAATACGAGAGTTTCTCCAAATAGAAAGGACATCTGTAAAAAGCATATGGGACACAAGGTGTTTGAGGAGCACATCATAGTATCATACACATGCTTGATACAATGCAGGTCAGTGGCACAAGAAAATGAGAGACAGCCTAAGTGTGAAAGTCATTGCTTGGCACGAAAATACGAGAGTTTCTCCAAATAGAAAGGACATCTGTAAAAAGCGGAGGAGACGAGTAGCACATCATAGTATCATACACATGCTTGATACAACGTAGGTCAGTGGTGCCTAAACGAGCCTAGTGGTTGTTTGTGATTGAGCTTTGGGATAGTTTACTTGTTTCATTTTTAAAACTAGGCTTCGACTATATGTGATTGTCCTAAACCAGCCCGATGTTTGGACCATCATACAACTGTAGGCTGGTTCAACTCAAACACCAGTTATGTGATTGTCCTGAACCAGCGCGGTTGAACAGAAATTAATTGCTGACCAGCCTAGTGGCGTGGTTGAGAAAAAATTAATAGCAATATATTTTGCAATAGAAAAGCAATATATTGTAACCATCTATCATGTGACACTCAACCATATTAAAGTCCCCTAATATCAAATAGTCAATGCCAATATCTACTAAAGAATCCCACGTGGCTCTTCTAGCCATAGAAGCAAGAGGGGCATGCACTGAAGCCATTGTGAAAGACTCTCTTTTCAATTTGCATTTACTAGAAATCCATTTGTGGTTTCAGTCTTATTGAAAGTTGGACACACAATCTTTGTAGTGAGATAAGACCCCTATTGTAGTCCCACCCCTACCCTCTTCATGAGAAGAAAAATACCAAATTCTTATGTTATCAATACTTTTCAGTCTGTTCACTAAAACTTTATTAGTGACCTTAACTTCTTACAAAGCAAGAAATGTAGGGGAAAGAGAGTTTCCTCTCAGCCAATTGGCTAGCTCCTAACTTCTCAAAGGATCAATAGTTCTACACACATTCAATGTGAGGAAAGAAAAAGGGCTACTTATTACCAATTTTATTTTCCCCCTTTTTTGCCTTTGGGGTAGGACTTTTAGGAGGGACCCCCTGTCTTTAACTCGGGAAATTCTTCTCTTGTTTTGCACTATAGCTTGGGGCTTTGTTGGCACCATAGTACTCTTTTCCTGCTATTTAACCAAAGGTAATTCCTCCTCTGAATCATCCAAATTAGAGTCACTCATACTTGCATCTTAATGATTGACATCATTCTCAAACTCCTTAGACCATGGAGGTTTCACCTCATCTTCTTCCATCTTGGCCTCTTGAATCCAATGCTCAGTTTCACGCTCTATCGGGGCCTCATAAGCATTATTTATGGCCAGAGGCAAAGTGACTTTGTCACCCAACATCTGATTCTTGATGTCCTTGACTTCTTCTATCCCTTTACCTAGGACATAATTTACTCTCTCTTTTCTCATCAACACTTTCTTGTGTCTAAGGTTTTTGATTTTATTTAACAGACCCCTGACCTAGACTCCTACAGAGATTGGGAGCTTGATTGACTAATGAAAAGGGGAGGTCAAGGAGTTCCACCCACACTGGTAAGAAAGTAGACCTAGGTCTATCAAGATTGAAATCTTGGGAAGAGAATTCTAAATATAAAGGCTAGTGCCTAATGGCCCCCAAAGACCATGATGGAAAGCTTTCCAGGCCATATCCTTTGTTTCAAATAGGAAAAAGAAACCCTTTCTAAGAAATCTCGCACTAGTGACAACTAGGCCCTTCCTAATCTAATTATTTCTAAGCCAGTTTTCCTGAAACACTGCTGGAGGCCCGGGGCCAGAGGAAGATAACCTATCAAGAAATCCATTCAATAGATTGATCTAATCTATCTTCATCTAGGAAAGCCACCACTTCACGTTTAAAATATGAGTCCTCCTCATCGTCATATTGAGGAGTCTCTTACTGAGGTGAGCATGGACCCGCTGATGCATTGACGGTTCCTGAGCTCCCTGTTCTTGCTGTATTGGCACTTTCACCAACACTTCTAATGGTGTCTCCTTCTCTACTATCAGATCTGTCTTCTGCTATGCCATTGTCTTCTCCTTCTCCCCTGTTGGCTCTGTCTATTACTGCACCATCATCTGCTCCTCCTTGTCTTGAGTGTGCGGAAGGGTCCTTGCTGGTCTGCTACGCATTCGTTTCTTTTTTGCCTTGAAAGCCTTCCTTTCGTGGGGAGCATGGAGAGGTAGGGATTGTTCTTTTTCCATTTTTGGCTCTATCTTTTGGGGCTCCTGGGGAACCTCTATCACCTCCGCTTGGGGCTCATTGGGTATCAGAGAGGGGCACATTTTATGTTGCGGTGCCGACACCTTTCTTGCCTCATTCGTCTTGCTGGGAGAGCTAAAAGCACCATGCGTGAAGGGAGGAGTAAAAAGCCCTCCTTTAAACTCCTACACAACACCCACATAAGAGGGACTTGAAGCCTTTTGCGATGATCCACCAATACCAGTTGGAGGTTGGACATCGCTGATGAGTTTATCTTGCACCTTTTCTCCTCGGTTGGATTCATCGTTAGGACTGAGGAAAGGAGGAAAGTGGATGAAAGTGAAAAGCTCCTAGTTCATGTCAAAACGCAATCTCCAGATCTCCTTCTCATGAGAGCAGATGATGTCTCGTAGTTCAGAGATCCAGCTAAAAGGAAGAATGGAACTTAAGTTAGGGGGAGTCTCTTTCCCTCCGGAGTCCATCCGCATCGCTTCGTCCCTTCAAGATTGAACAAACCGATATCCCAAGTGTGATCATTGCAGCCTAATTTTTTTTACCAATAGTTATTTTGTATCTTCTACTTCCACATGTGGAAAATTTGCCATCCCATTATTAGAGGACATAGATCCAGAGGAGGTGGGTGATGACAAAGTGGCTATTTCCTCATCTAAACCAGTTTGGATGATCACTTTATTGTGACAATTTTCAACTTTTTAGCACTTATTTTAGTTTCCTCCCTAGGAAGTTATGTGCTACCCTTATCCTTTCTCGAGTGCTTATGGAGTTCCCTAGAAATGGATTTGGCCTAGGCCCTTGTAATGGCATTCAACGTTACCAAAGACACTTTCCCTCTCTCAATGCTTGGCAAGTTTAAGCTTTGCCTTAGGGTCAATGGAGGCAAGCATAGATGGTCTTTGCATTGGGCAATCATTAAAGAGGTGATCCACTCCATAATTGGAGCATATTGGTGCAGTTACATTGGATGAAGTTGCGGCTCGAGCTGGTTGTCCTTGTAGGGGAAATCCCTCAGGTCTTTGGCATTTATAACAAATGATTTGTTGGTTAGCCAGTCCCTTATATAGACACTCATTGGATCTCTAAGGTCCCTAACATGTATATCACTAATTGGGTGGTCTTATTGTCAAGGTATTCATATCTCTAGTCTTTTGAGAGATATGGGTTGTTAGAAATACTAGATTATGCTAGTTATATTGCATAACATAATGACACATAAAGCTAGACTGATTCACCTTATAATATTTTGAATATATACTTCCATTAAGGGTATGATCCAAGTCTTCCCAATCATTGGGTATGATCCAAAAGATCACGAGGATCTCCTCAAAGCAATGCAGATACAAAAAGGAAAAGAGAAAGTAGATCAGCCCATGTTTGATGTGAATTCCTCTACCAACACCTAGTTCATAGAAGTGATTCATGGTGGGAGTGGTTGAGGTCCCAATATTGGTAGGGGTAATGGAAGATTTTGAGCCCTAAATTGCATGGCAGGTGTGGCTCCTTGTATGGCTAAATATCCCTAGTTGGATGGATTGGGAGATGCAGGCAAGGTTCATTGTGGCCTTTGTCAGTACATGGGATGGGGAATCGCCTTGGGGTAATGGCATTGTGATGTTTCATGATTTCCCTCACACGCACAATGGGCAGAATATAGTGTTAGCATGGCCCTAACATGGGGGCAAGAATTAGTGGGATGATTCCTTGTATAAATCCCACACCACACATTATCATGCCTTGGATATAGGTGAGGCTACTAGGAGGTTCTTTTGTTTCTCCCCCTTTCCACTATTGGCTTAATTAGTTTAAGAGATTTGCATTCGACTCTTCCATGTTCATTCCCATAGAGGTCATGGCTGCCTCTCTTTAGCTTCACCTATACTAGTGTGCTTCAAGGTTTGTGACACATCAGACGAGGTGGATGAAGACTTTTCCCCTTGAGCTTTCTCCTTCATATTATCACTTAAATGTATTTTACTACATAGCTCGAATGACGGGGATTCATTGCAAATAAATGGACATGAAGCTCTTGAATCCCATAAACCTATTTGGAAGCATGGCAACAATTGTGTCACTCATTCTTTGCATCGTAAGTTTAGGTGCTTTATCCTTGCAATGTAGTCACAAAGGGATTCAATATCTTTCTGTTTAGCCTCATACAACTGAATGATTGGGCTCCGCTTGGGTCCATTGGGGCAATGTTTCACAATGAATTTTCTCCTCTGGGTTCAGAGCCCTAAACCATTGTCTAGCTTGCCATCTAGGCTTAAACCAAAGGCATTGACCTTATCTAGGTCTCCAATGTCACTAAATGTTTTGCCAATATATTTGAATCTTTCCACATTGGATATTGGGTCTCCTTCACCTAAGAGCTTCGTGATTAGCTTGGATATTATGACTGATTTACTCCTTGAAGGATTAGATTCCCTTCCTGTAAAATTTGGAGGCATGGCCCCTTCCTAGTTCTTGCACTAGGATTGTTATAGCCTCATAAAAAAGTACAATCTATGTAGCTGGAGGGTTTGGTGAATATTGGTGACCCTGGTCGATACATAGGTTATCAAGGTGGAGGGTTCCCAATGTTAGGTGGTTAGACAAATGCAGGGTTTGTAGAACCCAACCCACTTGGCATTGGAATTAGATGATTAGGTCTAATGGGTTGCATCAAAGTTTCATAGGGATCATCACATTCACTTCCGCTATATGTCTATATGGAGTAGTTGATGGATATGGAGTGCCTTCCATGCCTCCTACCCAAGCTAGATATGGTGGGGCTTGGGATATGGGAATCTGGGAAATGGGTTTTTGATTGGCTCATTTAGGTCATCCATTTTCCTTACTTGACATGATGTTGATTGCCATATGGTATTTTGGGGTCAAATGCACTACTAAATGATGGTTATCCTATAGAGAAACCACTTGTGGTGTTGGATTTCTCACTGATGTGATGGGAATAGGTGCACTACGCATATCTTCTGACACAGGTTGTTGAGTTGGAACCTACAACTCCAATAGCATTCTATTTTTCCTTGAAAAGGGATTCATGATGTCAGCTGGTTCAGTCAACCTAAACCTTCCCATTATATTTGAAAAGTTTTCTCATATACAAGATGCTGTGGTGGATGGGGTAGGGGACTTAGGACAAATCAAGCTAGAATTTGGAGCAAGTGAGGCCCCAAGATTTGGGTTATCACCCATCTCTCCATCAAAACTCATGGATTCCTCAAAGCTTGATATATCACTTTAAGGCAGTCCATGCACCAAGTGTGAAATAAGGACTAAAGTTCTTGGATTGGACTAATGCAAAGCTTGGTAGGTTGTTAGACAAGATGTTATTTGAAGCACTATATTTCGGTTCAGGCTTTGCTTTAAGAACTCTACTAGACCTCAAGTGCATGTACGTGAAGGAATGTGCATGACCCACCAATATAGGCCCTTGCAGTGTGTGACCCACCAAGATAGGCTGCTGCAGTCAAAATCTGCCAAACTATAGTTAACAGGCTAACTTAGTAGGCATTGAGTTAGCCTTAGCCCCACCGATGCTGAGTTATTAATTGAGCATGTTGACTTAGGCTTAATTCAATGAGTCATCAAATTATCCTTAATTCATGTCCCGATACAATCACTCAAATTCAGATATTATAGGTGAATTTTTCCAATTTTTTATCATTAATTAAGTGATCACAATGAATCTTATAGATTTTGGAAGTACTTAGATGCAATTTTTGTCTCAGCTTTAACAATGGAGATTCTAACCCTTTTTAATAATTGTTGAATGTAATTTTAGGGTTACAAGTGAAAGTTTTAGTCAGATTTGGTCAAATGACCTAAGTTTTAGTCTACATTCTAATGCAATGTGTTGACTTAGCTCTAACTCAACGAGAGTTTTATCTATATAGGTGCTAAATTACTAATCCCATGGGTCAGTGAATTACCACCAACTCAATATGGACTTTTTTCTAACTCCATGGGGCTGATAAGCTATCACATTAAATGTTCCAATCGACAATAGGTGGATGTGTTAGAGTTAGTGGTGTCAAGGAGCCTCAAGGATGACCAGGTAGTTGGGATGTGGGGCCCTAGACATGGAGACCTCGTGCATGGTTTGGTTCAATTAACTAAGCATATTAAAAATTATTGACATGGTACTATAGCAAGTGCTACTTGTTTATGTCTATGCATATTTTGGGCTTTTGCAAGCATGATGACATGTGTATGCAATGATGGCTTGGGAGCATGTCATCCATGCATGGTGGCTTGGCTCAAATCTAGTGGATTAGATGTGTGGTAGATTAGTCATGCAAGGTACACACACTCCATGAATTGAAACATCATGGTGGTGGTGGCTATTGCATGCACAAATTGACAGTTGAAGAGACAGTATAGGGCTTGACACAATGCATGATCATGATCACATCATGCACATGTTTTATTCATGTGGCAAAAGCCCAACATAGAGAGCACACACCCCATTATCGACACATCAGGATGGTGGTAGCTCTTGCATGCACGAATTAATAGTTAAAGAGACAACATGGGACTTGATGCAATGCATGATCATGCATATCATGCACATGCTGTGTGCATGTGGTAAAAGCCCCACACAATGCAAGCAATGGGATAGTTTCCCCTCTAGAGATGATGAACATTAGAGAGAAAATACACCCCTCTATTCAAAGAATTCAACCACCCCTCACACTTTCTTAAGTAATGCTCTATTACCAATGCCTCATTCAACCATTTGCTTGGATACCCTAAGAAGAAGATTCCCTTGAAAGGATTATTAACCCTTTATAAAGATAGCTGAAAAGTGTTGGAGTAGTAATCACTCTAAAACGTCATCCTATAGGTTATAAAGAGAAAAAGATGAAGGTTGGAGGATCCAAAGTTAAAATATGACATTTATGAGAAGGAGAAGGTAGTTTTAGTACATGGAATTAAAAGCTTACAACATATTTATTGTTAAGTTTTCCATTAGTGTCTAAATTATTTCCTGAGCCAAAAGCCATGTTGAGAAAAGCATATGAATTGGGATCATTCTTATTCACATTTCACTTCAAGGTCTTGTATACTCCATTAAAGGACAACATTTTAGTTGATGCTTTATCTAGAAGACCACAATTTTGATATCTTCAACATTTGGGAAACGAATACAACAAGGTAATATTCACTCATGATATTCAATGCAAGATGGGTATTAACTATTTATGGATCACAATGCCTCTCTATACCAAAGTGATGAAAGAAAGTCATAAATATCATTATTTTGGGCATCGTGGAAAACCCAACACTCTTTTGGCCCATGATTTGAAAAGACATGTACCAGATTCTAGAAATTGTGTGCTTATTGGAGGGAGGAAGCTATTTCTAACATTAATAAGTCTGTATGCATCAACTTTGATGGCCTGGATCCAAATACAACTAAGTTGCTAAGGTCTAGGTAGATGTCACCTCAAGTGGAGGGTAAATGTGGACTAAATATCACTTGTGTGGAGTACTTGTACATGGATATTGACTATTTTTTGATGTATGGGTTGATAGGCAATATGAGAGATCAAAGAAGCATGCCAATGTTCACCTCACATCTCGTGTATACAAGTTGATAATTGCAGGTTGCTTATATTGTTAGAGAGATAATAAGAAAAGATAAATATTTGTTTTATTGCTCTATGCTCATTGGTTTAAAAATTTTCAAAGAGAGAAAGGGCTTTTCCTCCTTATTTTCCACACACATATGGAGAGTTAAAGTGAAGGGGTGTTTCGACTGGAAAGTATGCTAGCATGAATTGGGAAAGAAGTTGGAGGTTCTTGAGTTGAAGAATCATATGTCACCATCCTAGAGAGAATAGTAAATTGGATAGCATTCATAGAGCTACATTTAAAACAAATAGAAGCTGCACTAGGCCACACAAATCTACACTATTAAACCTGAGGAGATGAAGTCTACATATCTTATTAAAGAAGAAGCATATTCATGGAGGCCAATGATGGCACACAAGCTTCTAAAAGGTACTACAAAGAATTCAAATTGCACAAGGGAACCTCCACATGAGGTTTTTCACAAAAGGAACTCTCTCCTAGGAACACAAGAAGGTGAATGCTTAGAACTAAGATACCTTGAGCTAGAGCACTTCTTTGAAAAGTAAAATGTAACTCTCCTCTCATTCTACAAGGTGTGCAACACTACCATTGAGGTAGTTGCAAACAAGAGACTATAGGATTAAATACCATGTTGGAGAAGGTGGGAGAGGAGGAGTGTAAACACATATTAACCATGGATTATTTTTTCATGTTAGTTTCGTTAAGAAGTGAAATTTTTATATTGGTGTTGAAAGTTTGTATGCCTTAATAAAAATAAACATTTAAAATATGCGCCAGGATTTGAAACTTTAATGAGAAAAGATTTAAAGTTTCTCCAGGATTGATATCTTTTACTGTGAAATTCAAAAGAAAATATATGAGATTCTAGCATGGTCTATCAATATTGTGAAACTAAAAAAAATAGCTTGATAAACTTTCGCCAGGATTTTATATTAATATGTAAGTATAACTTTGATAAAAATATCCATGATACTAACTATAAATTCTATTATAACAAACAACATATATATACCCTTAGGGCTAGGGTTGGGCTTTATCCCTATGTCCTTTATAGTCCTCTCTAGAAGAGTGGAATTTGCACTATTCCTAACTGATACACCACCTTTATATGCATTAATTTTAAAAGTATTAAATAACTTTAATTAAAACATTCATGTAATATGTGTTCATAGCTTTAGTATCTAAAATTCCAGAAACAAGTGTGAAAGTCACCTTGCTAGGAATTGCAACATCATCAATCATTGTCATGTTGTACAATTGTATGTATAGTTTTGCCATATAAACACCATTGTGAAACCACATAGCTTTTGTTATGTTCACGTGAATATGGGAGACTTAGTGTGCATTGTACTTTGGACAACACCTAGCAAGACACAACTCCTAAACTTTTTTTAATTAAATTTTTATTATCGTTTCATTTAACAACAAATTTACTCATGCAAGTGAAGGAGGTCTATTGACAGATTTGTTTCAAAACTAAAGGAAAGAAGGACTAGTGATTAGAGTTCACATTGGTGGACACCAATCACAATCACTCAATACATATGGATTGCATGCATGGTTAGATCATTCAGTAATGAATGAAGATATAAATCTTAAATAGACTCTCTTAATTTTGTATTTTCATATTTGTCAACATTGAATCATGGTTAGAACTACTTATTGGTGCCTCGGTTCATCTCATCGCCCTTCACTCCCACTCTATTTGTGAAGGGCAAATTGCCATTTGTAGATGACTAATTGATGGTGTGCTTTATAGCAAAAGGACTGTGAGGGATGCAATGTACTAAAAAGGAATAGGGGAAAGGGGGAGCACAAAGCTTAGAAGCAAAAAAAATAGAATGGGAGGAGTTATGCAATGAATTGTAATTGTACTTAGAACTATTATTTTGCCAACTAGTTTTCAAGAGACAAATAGCAATATTGTTTCACTCTATGTATACGTGACTCTCTGACAATAACATGTCCCAAACTTTTAGGACTCTAGAACTTTATATACATGAGACTCTCTCCTTTGCAATGGATATTACCAACCCAATTTTACAATCATTTTCACCTACCCAATAGACTATTAGGGGCCATTACATCGTATCTAAATAGCCCTCACACTTTTGAATTTGGAAATCCTATGTGATCCCCAGTGAGGTCTCTTAGATTTTGTATGAGTACATCTTGTAGCTCTTTTGGCTAGCATACACTAACATCCATAGAATCTCTTGATAATTATGGCCCCTATGATATTGCCCTTATCTTCTTGGGTTCAGCAAAGTATAGACCATATTGACTAGTAGGAGGGGGTTGGCTCCCACTTTGCGATAACCTTTACCCACATCATTACTTTGCTCCTACGTGGGCCTTTCACTCCTTGATCCCTACTTGAATTTGTCAGAACACCAAATTTGAGGTTCAACATTTGGCCCAAGACGTGCCCACGTGTCTTGGATCTCTTGTTGCTATTCCGTAAGCCACCTACAAGTGTTGGCTAACCACTTGGGAACTAGTGGCCCACTGATTTTGCACAAGAGTTGATAGATTTGCGAGGCCTTTAGTTCAGATACTAAATGCATCTTGTAATATTGGTCTTTCACTAGCTTCAAGAAAAAGGTGGCCTCATTGGGGCTCATTGGTTTCTTGGGATTCAGGCAACGTATCCAATAGTAATGTTTAATGAGTGTTGAGGATAGTGTAAATTGCACTATCTAGATAGGGTTGAGAGGGAAAACCCTAACCCTAAGTGGTACTCATGTATATATTCGAGTTCATGTTCAATACAACATAGTGTACATGTAACTATATTGTGTGCACTTCTCTCTCTCTCTCTCTCTCCTGGTATCAAAGCCAATGGTACTCCCACTCCCTTCATGAGTGTCAAGCCCTCCTTCTACGAGGCATTCTCCATCTCCGAGCAAGAGATTAGTGAGGTTCATCCTGTGTGAGAGAGTTTCTACGAAAGAGAGAGCACAATCCCTTTCTCTGTCAAGGCAACAATCACTTGTTTGTGAGGCATCTTCCTCTCCTTTTGAGTTCTTCATGTAGAGCTCATTATCCTCCCCGATTTGCATCAAAAAGCTCGTCATTCCAATCTATAGAGAGTGAGATACATTCATTTTCTCCTTGAGAGGAATCCCATTCATGTTTGAGAGAGAAGTTCCGTCATTCTTTCCTCGGTTCTTGTGAGAGTTCCAGAGTTTTCTGAGATTTTTGTGACGGAGAGACCATTTTTTGAGAGAGATTTTAGATCCTTTCTAGAGAGTGCAAAAAAGTGCTTCTACTCTCTATTCTATTCTGTGGAAGAAAATAGGTGTATTTGCAGAAGAGAGCCTATCTTCACCAACCAGCCTGTACAAGCAAAGGCTGTGGCATGTTTCAACAAAGGAGAGCTCAACCAACACCTACAAGCAAAGATTTAGCAACATCTCCGGCTCCCATGGGCTCCTACAATAGCCCAAGCTCCACAGACTGCAACTTCGACTCGGCTCCCAACCTCCACAACGCTTCACACAAGCTTCTACGCCCCGACTGGCATAGCCTCGTCGACTCAGACGACTCAGTTATCATCAAGCCTCTCCAACAACGTCTTTATGAGCAACGCCTCTAAAAAGCCCATAGCCGACTGACAAGCGGTAGATCTGCAACACTCAGCGACTCCGGAGCTTTACCCGAGGCTCGTGCAACTCCATTGACTCAAAGACTAAATGGCACCTACAACCCGTGCACCAAGGCAAGCCTGCAACCAACGAATGAGCTCCTACACTACAAGACAAGGCGACTCAACCAGCTCCATCAACCTGCCTCATCGACCACTATAGCCCACGAGCTCTAAACAACATAGCTCCTTCACGATGCCAACTATGGCCTCCTCCACCAACGACCATAGCAACTCCAATCGACTAGCCCACCTACGTCAACCTACGTCCGCAAACGGCTTGTGAGCAAACTACGCCACATCGGCACAAGCAACCCCATGCAAGCTTCAACGCGCTACGTGCTGCATCCACCTCTGGAAACCCCTGCAAACCGAATTACTAGCTCCTTGATCTCCTTCGCATCCAAAAATGCTACAGCTATCTGCATGACGAGCGATGCCAACTTCTACCCTCAACGACCTTATGAACGAGCTTTAATCTTCCTTGACCAATGCTCTACAACTATGGCTCCCCGCACACATGCAGCTGTAGACAACTGGCAACGAAGCTCAGAGCACTCAGACATGAATAGTCGACTCACAAAGCCAACCAGCGCGACGATGAACTGAATGGTGAACCTCCAATACGCCAAGCTCCTCCGCTCTCAACACAAACTCCAATCAGCTCCAAGCATGACGAAGCTGGCCTTCGACAAAAGCAAGCCTCTACACCGATTGGCAGCAATCAACTCACTCTACCTCCAAGCGCCACCTAGATGTGCTGACTACTCCACACACAACAAAAAGGCCTTCTCCAACAATGCCTTCATCCAACAACTCCCGCTTATGCACGAGCTCAACGCAAATCTCAAATGCCTCAGGCTATCGGACAACAACAACAAGGCTCAATGCTCCACAAAACACCAAAATGATGCCCTCAATGCATTTATGCACACGTAACTCACAATGCCATAGCTGCGCCTCACGCATCGACATATTGAAGAATTCGACAAAATCTCTGGAAGATTCTATCCGGTGACCTTATACATACCCCAATCACTAGATCCTTGGGCTTGTCCCAAAGGTTTCCACATTGCAACCTTATCTCAACTTCCACATGGCTTATCTACCACATCAACTCCTCTTGGCAACGACCACCTACCACATATTCAATGGCACATTTTTGCCACATCAGCACTGGCCCACTACATCATTGAATATTTAACTTCCATGTCATCATCATGGGCTCTCTTGCCACATCATCAAATAGGGCCTTATCTGCCACCTCAGCATGCCACATGGCACAATGCTAGCCAGACACACTTGCCTCTTCATAGGCACACTTGGCACCTTCCATGTGCACCCACTAGGCACAGTGTCTTCTAAGCACATAGTGCCTCACAAGCACAATTTGTAATCAGTATGTGAACACCATTGCCACATCACCTTCCATCCACATCATCATTTTTTATTACTCTCTTGGGATCAAAGTTTGGCCATCCTTCAGGGAGCCATAACTTTTGATCCAGGTGGAATTTGGAGATGATCTAAAAAGCAAAACTGATTGCCAGATCATGCTTGAGCACCTCACATTTGCATTTTGTCCTATGCATAGGTTAGAAACATTAAAATTTTATCATCAAAACCACCTCCTGATCCATTGTAGTGTACCCAGCACATAAGATGAATCCAGATAAAATCCATTTGTTGCATTTTATGCTTTCACATGTAGTTTAGTTATAGACTAGTACATCCTTAGAGGAGATTCAACTCCACCAATCCAAGTCAGCTATTGCCACATTACCCGATTAGTTTCCATCGGCATCAATCCCTTTGGATCTATCATCGGTACACACATTCATACATCTGACACAAGCTCAGTCTATTGGCATTTGACAGTCTTGTCTGTTAGTCTAACACTTCGCAAAGTTATCTTCCTCGGATTCAGGATTATTGCACATTTGCACACACATGCCACCCATGTAAAGTCCCACATTGTTGACTATTTTTTGCATTGGTTCCCTACACATATCCATTAACCTTGTACAACCTCTTGGCTACTCCTGACACATAGTTGTCATAAGCCCCTCAGTGGCATCTTTCATACAGTGTTCTCATGGGTAGACACTCTCATCAGTACATGGGTAAGCCTCTTGGACAGACCACCAGACGCCTCCAGCAAGGAGTTATACACATCGCACAATTGACAATACACTCCGGACGAGATCTGTGAGTAGAAAGAGAACTTTTTTGACCATCCATTGCCACATGGTATGTATCGACATATCCCCATGTTAGCATAGATCATCCCATACTTTTTGATCATACACATTCCGCAGTAAGCCCTCAGCATGAGGCATATCCGATGGTAAGCCCTCAGCACGAGCAATCCAATCTACATCAACTCAGTATGATTCTAGTAATGTACAGCCATCACATTCATGCACGGATCTGACTCCATCTACAGTCACATCAAATGCAGATATGATCATGCAGTTATTTAATAACAAGTAAGTCCTCAGTATGAGGCACTCACATCTCTAGCCGCATGCGAAGATACATGCCATAGTGCATTCAGCTCTTCAGGTGATTCCATTCTAGCATCCATCACTGATGCTTTCACCACCACTGACATGGAGCATATCTTGGACATAGTTTCCTTCAGCAGTATAGATCAATAGATCAATCTTTAGGACATTCCAGTATTGGCTCAGTCATGCCGCATTACACCACCCTTAGATCCACCAGTGATCACCACCTCTTTCGATTAGTAGATCATTCATCAGCACGAGGATATTTATGCATCAATGCAATCCTGCCCCAATGTAGAGGACATCATCAGGCTCAACCATAGTGCAACCTGGGGAGACTCAGTGTTTCAGCATGCACTTATGGTTGTCGTATACAATCCATACTTGATGTAGATTAGTGGTTGGATCCAAGACTTCAGCTCAGTCCCTACATAAGCATTCAACACCTCAATGCCGCAAGGACATCATGTGCTTTTTCAGTGACATTTCAGGCTTCTAGGCCTTTATTTTGTCAAGCTGCTCCACCTTGAGTCTTTGACATATGCTGCATGCCATGCCAACGGATGTTTAGCCATGCACACATCAAATCTCCTTCAGCACATGACAGTTGAGCATACAGGTTTGACAGGTTGCCATACCTTGTCATATTTATGGGCCTCTTCTTCAGGAGAGCAGCGTATCATACATGCACCTTTTCTACCCCTGGATCACTTTTTCCTTCTTCAACCCCACATCATTTGACAGAGATTATACCTCTATTGCATCATACCTCCGCCATTGCTGTCAATTCTTTTAGTTAGGTGACACCCTTATTTGTCACGACCTACCAGATTCCTTCTTCATAGCTACATTGACTAGCCTCATATCCGGATGCCTCTTCTACGGAGCAGCTGCACAGTCCATTTCAACCCATTATATGTTCAGCTTTGACATGTTCGTTCTTGCATCACCTTGTCCTTCAAGATCTTTGTTGGACGAGTCGGCAAATTGTAAGAGTTCCTCCATTTGTAGTTCATCCCATTTTGGCACCACAACCCCTCAAAGATTATTGAACCTTCATCCATAAATTGAGCATGGAATTTCATGGTTCTTGTTTTACAGATTAGAATCTTATCCTCGGTTGTCTCGACATGTGCCTCCAACATGCTTTGTGATTTTTCAAATTGAGGTCTTCTTGCTGTACTCAGTCTTGTTGTTTGCCTGTGCTACTTGGTCATTGCTCTTATTAACATTGTATTCAAAAAAATTGGACTAGTATAAAGTCCAATTCCAAAACTAGACTAAATACAAGTCCAAAATTTTTTAATATCATAGTCCCATGGTTTTTTTCCATATACTTCAAAACAAATATTGCAATATTGGTTGAAAATTTACACACCCACTTATATAGAGTAACCATTAGCAGTTTTTCTAGCAAACTTTGAAAACCCAAATTTAATCAAATTACCAAATACTAGATAAGCTTACAAAAATACCTTCTATGATTAACCAAATCGTTGTCTTCGCAAATCATAGAAGATGAAAACAAATTCGGATATCCCAATTGCAGAAGCACAATTCATCAGGAGATTGGAGCAATCAGTTCAAAATGGGGTGGGTGCTGGGAGTGAGTCTAATGGGAAAACACAATGCCAATTCGAGAAGGAGAGCTCGAGCACGCTCTCTCTCGCGACACCCATTGACATCGAATGCTGACTGGCTCTCTCTCGCTCTAGTGATTCTTTCAAGTTAGTTTTGTTAAGAAGCTAAAATTTTATATTGGTGTCGACAGTTTGTATGCCCTAATAAAAATAAATGTCTGAAACATTCGCCAGGATTTGAAACTTTTATGCAAAAAAATTTCAAAGTTTCGCCAAGGTTTACATTTATTCCTTCAAAATTCAAAAGAATATATAGAAAAAAGTACTACATTCTACCAATATTGTGAAACCAAAAAAAATGACTTTCGCCAAGATTTTATATTAATATATAAGTATAGCTTCGATAAAAACGTCCTTGGCACTAGTGCGTTAGGCCATTGCATGGCGGGATGCATGGAGCGCCAAGGGCAAGGACGGAGGAAGTGTGGTGTTTGTGGAGCAAAGTGGCATTGATGAAAACGCAAAGAAGAGAAAGGGAGCAAGAGAAGGTGGAAGAAGCGAGGGTGAATCCATCTTGCCTTACCACTGCAGCTTCAACTCCACATCTCAAATTTCATTACAACAGAGCATTCCCATCTCTTTCCAGTGCTGAGCTACTCATTTGATAATTGTCTCCATGTATTATGGATCACAGTACACAGTGAGTCATAGTTGTGACCGGCTAAAAAACCTACTGCTTCTATGAAGGAGCTTTCATCTGTACCAATGCCAGCTTGAGCGGCTATGCTAAAACAAAACGTTTTGTGGAGAAAGAGACAGTGCCCTTGTTGTGTAGAATTGATTGCCGTGAACCCAAGCTGCATATTTGTGAATTGCCTAAAGTGCATGAGATGGTTCTTCGTTATGGCATCACTACCTCTTTTGCGAATTCTTTGCTCATTTCTTTCAATTAGGCATTCGTCACAGGGATGAAGGTCGACTGTTCATGATCGGCTTGTAATTTAGGATGTTCCAAAGGTACCGATCGAAGCTCCAAAACTCTTATGTGATCTTGTTTCAACAGTCAAGTTTTGCATTCCGGTCTCTTTCAATTCGTGGATGTATTTTACATTGTTGATGATGTGGCTTGTAGTCTAGTGTGGTTTATAGTTTTCAGTTCATGCAGTTCTTGCTCTAGTCGTTTACTTCGTTCACAGAGATTCTATCGAGCATTTTTCAAAAATGTAATTACTTTATGCTAGAGCATGAAGAATCAAGAATTTCTCACCTATAGCTATGGATTTCTTGGAGCATGAAGAATCAAGAATTTCTCACCTACAGCATGAAGAATCAGGGATATCAATACCCTTTTCATCACAGCCTTACCCAGTTACAGTACCTCTACCTAAGGAAACTCCTAATCTACTCATACTTGATTGTTGCATTAGGTTCAATGTCTACACATTAGGGTGCATGACACAATCTTTTACTTTGGATAAAAGCGTCCTTAGGACTTGAGATTGAACTAAATTAAAGTATTCAAATCATTTTAAAGCTATTTGAACTTTCTGTTTTCATTATCTTATCCTGTGCATTTGCTTTCTTTGTGCTAGCATTCCCTCCTTACAGGTCACTCAATGTAGTGGAGAATTGGATTCTCCTTTTTGAATTTTAAAAGAAAAAAATTTAAAATTTTTTATAGAAGAGAGGGAAAGATGGGCGAGAAGAATTTTTTTGAAAGGGCTAGGAATATATAAAGAGAGAGCGTCGGTCATTTCACAGTACGAGCTAGTGGCTTCCAACTTCTAGCGAGATTCCAGAAAAATGTCCAAAATCAAATGCCACATCTTCTCTTTTTTTTTATGTAGCACATTTAGAGAAATAATACAAAATTGAGCAAAATGATTAATTCACATATGGCGTATGCCACATCTCCTCTTTCTTTTGAACATGTAGCTCATTTAGAGAAAATATACAAAACTGACTAAAATGATTAATTCACATATGGCATACGCCATATGTTGTTTTAGAGAAGGTTTCCTTCAAAGGTGTGGCTTAAGCCACACCTTCATCTAAATTTTTCTAAATTTGAGAAAAAAAAATTAATAGCAAAAAATGTTGTTTTAGAGAAGGCTTTCTTTGAAGGTGTGGCTTAAGCCACACCTTCATCTAAATATTTCTAAATTTAAGAAAAAAATACAAAATAATAGCAACGAATGAGGGTTTTTAAGAAAACGTTTCTACTTTGTTTTTTTAATAAATTTCTTTTTAAAAAGCATAAATTCACTTTTGAAGAATATTTTTAATTTTATATCTCAAAATGGGAGTTTTTGAGATATTTTAATTTCCCCCTGCGCCAACCTTGCATTGATGGAGTCTTCTGGGGAAAGTTTGTTGTCGATTGCTACCTTGAGACTTCCTGCAACAAACTCCATGGGTACTACTGCTTCACAACCATATACTAGCCTGAAAGGTGTCAATCCTGTGGCTATGTTGTGTGTTGTCCTTAGTGCCCAAAGCACTTAGTCTAAATGCTGATCCAATCCTCTGGGGGATTAGCAATTATTCTTTTATAAACCTTTTTGATTAGCTTGTTAGAACTTTTAGCCAATCCATTGGCTTGTAGGTAATATGATGTGGATTTTTTGTGCAGCATCACGTGCATCTTGGTCAATTTTCTAATGGTTTTGTTTATGAAATGGGTTCCCCTGTCAGATACAATCTCAATGGGAACACCAAATCTGGTTACAATTTGTGATACAAAAAATGTGCAACTGTTCTAGCTTTGCATGTCTTCAATGCTACAGCCTCAACCCATTTAGTGCAATAATCAATAGCACCAAGAATATATTGATTACCTGAGAATTTGCACAAGAATAAAGTCCAATCCCCACTTTTGAAAAGGTCCCAATGGAAGAATAGGCTGATGTGGCATTCTGTCACTATCCATTGGTCTGTCATCCCTTTGACATGACAAGTATGATTTGGCATAATTGTGTGCATCTTTTAATACTGTGGACCACCATAATCCATCCTGCAAGATTTTCTTGCCCGTGATATCACCTGAGAAGTGGCCTCCTGCTGCTAAATTACTAGCAAAAATTAGGGTTTTTACATAAAACGTTTACAGATTTTGAACTTTTTTGCATTTTTTTCCAAAAAATAATAATTTCACATTTGGATTTTTTTTTCAATTTGATAGCGTAAAATGGGGGTTTACTAAAAGAATTCTTTACAATTTGATTTTTTTCCATTTAATTTAAAAAAGATAGGGCTTTTTCAAAAATACTTGTACATTTTATTTTTATTTTTATTTTTATTTATACCATTAAATTAGGGTTTAGGGTTTAGGGTTCCAAATTTAAGAAAACAAGGAAATATGTGTGTCCAACCATGCAAATGATGTTCCAAGGGTATGTCTATGCAAAGTATCATGCCCATCCAAAACACAAGAAGCATGTTTTATGCCTTTAATACTCATGCAGGATCCATGGTTCAAGTAAGTGAACAAGGAAATATGCATGTCCAACTGTGTAAATGATATTCTAGGTGTCTAATCCTTTGCACAGGAATCTGATACTTTGCACAGGCCTTAATCTTACTAAAGTTAGGCTTGTGCAAAGCATCATGTCCATCAAAGATACATACATAGGTTAGAAATACACCCTAGCATGATTCATGGAAAGAAAGAAGAGTACTAGGATCTGTCTATGATGAGTTAGAGACGTGCTCCACTAAGTCTCTCTCTCTCTCTCTCTCTCTCACACACACACACACACACACACACACCTTCTCTCTGTCTCTCTCTCTCTCTCATACTTTCTCTCTCTCTCTCACATAGTGTGTCAAGCCACATTTCCTAACTCCCCTCACTCACTCTCTCTCTCTCTCTCTCTCTCTCTCTCTCTCTCTCTCTCTCTCTCACACACACACACACACACACACACACACACACACATGCACACATGTGAACGTGTGTGCATACACACATACACATGCACACACACATGTGCACATACACAAATATATAATTTTTAAATATGTATATATTATATAGATATCTATATAATATATTTTATATATAATATGTAAAATATCTATTATTTTTAAATATATACAATACATATATACATATATCTATATAATATATGTAATAGTACATAATAGATTATATAATCCCCTCTCCTCGTCTCTCCTCCCCCTCCCGCTCTCTCTTACTCTTTCTTTCTTCTTCTTCTCCTTCTTCTTCTTCTTCTTCTCTCTCTCTCTCTCTCTCTCTCTCTCTCTCTCTCTCTCTCTCTCTCTCTCTGTGTGTGTCCTCGCATGTGAGATTGTAGGTCAACATGTACAGCTACAGAGTGTCAAAGTTTCAAATGCTAGATGTTTTAAATCTTAATATATGCTAATATATTAAAATCTTAATATATTTAAAAAAAATATCCATATTTAATACTAAATAATATATTTAAATCTTAATTTATATGAAAGTTTTTTAAAAATTACAATATATATTATGGATCTTAATATATCATAATATATTAAAATATCATAATATTTTAATTAATTATAATAAATATTATATTTAAATCCTAATTTAAATACTTTCTAAATAAATATATATTAACTAAATATATTATTTTAGTCTTTAGAATTAGGGTTAGGGTTTAGATCCTATACACTTTAATTATTTTAGAAGAAACTAAATTAAATGATCTTTGTTGCCAATCCAGGATTTCACTCTTGAAGAGGGTTTAGATGTGGTATTATATAGAAAAAATGAAGTGGTTGCATTTGGGCAAATACAGAGTCTAGATCCCATGAGCTTGTGTCACTTTCAACGTTGCATTTGCTAGAGAGTCCACTATAGCTGAAGATATGGAAGAAGCTGAGCAATGCCTTTTGCCTCATAAATTTTGTGGTAGGAAGGGTGATAAGTCGTTGCCAGAGTTTGTACCATCACATGAGATCCAAGAGGGACTTTTTATTGTCGTTTGTGCAGCAAATCCAAAATCAGAGTTAGATGACCAAGGGGGACCAATTTGGATCACAAAGGATGCTCGGATAGCACATTCACATCATTATGGTATGAACCCAAACCATCAAAAAATCTCCCAAAGAGGTATACAATGAAACAACTTTATGAGGGTTGTTTGGGAAAGAAACGGGAATGGACTCTAACTAAAGAGGGCTTGGGTGAAGTGGAGGTGAGTAGCATCATCCATTGTTGGAAATCAAGGACTTGAAATCTTAAAAAGAAGCATGGGTATGATGTGGAAAAAAGTATCATGATCCTTGATAGCAGCCTCGCATATATCAAATATTGTTTAGGTAGACTTGATCTGAATAAAGATGCAGTAACAGAGTCTGATGACTCAGAAAGAGATTCTGAAGCATAAGAGAAGATATGTCCCTATGTGGCAGTCTCCTCTCGATGATCTCATACATCATTTTCCAAAATGGTGTATCTTTATACCACCTCTATGTTGATATGAACAACTCTTGAATTCTATCTATTAATAATTAAGTTTAAATTAAGAAATTAATTATTAATTAAGCAAAAAACTAATTAGTAATAAAAGTAATTATTAATTAGAAAATTAACAAGAAGTAATAAAAATCAATAAGTTAATAATTAATCAAAAAATTATTTAGTAATAGAAAAGGATTAGTAATAAAAATTAATAAATAATTAAGAAATTAATTAAAAAGAATAGAAATTAATAATTAAAGAATTAATTATAAATTTTTAAAAAAAATTAAAAAATAGCTAGTAATAGAAGGCTCAAGAATTAGGTGGGCATGTAAGGATCAAGCCCTATGTGGCCGCATATCGGCACACTCCTTGATTGCCCTTGCCACTTCCATCTTCCATTGCTTTTGGCCATTCTCAAAGGGGATGAATATTACTTGCAATTGTTCATCATTCACATTCTATTGTTTTTCTTGCCTTGCATTCAATCACTTCTAATTCTCTAAGATTCGGGCGAATCATTCTAGGGCTTGTTGAATGGTGAGGGTGTCCAATACTTGGCAAACTCCCCTTCCATTATGGTTGTTAAATCGATTCATGGCAAGGGAGGCATCAATACTTCATACAATAGCTAGTCCCACATGGGGAAGTGTCAAGGTGATCTCGCTCTAGTGAATTTGATTGTTCTTTTTTGGCTTCTAAAGGGCCTACTTATGATTCCTCCTTGGGTTGTTCAAGTTCAGTTAGACCCTTCTTTTTTCCTTGAGGTTTTGGTGGATGGGCTCTTATTTATTAGTGGTTTAGTCTAGTTGTTCTATGGGCTGCTACTCTGTGACTACTCCATAGGTTTGGCTCGTCTAGCAGAACTTAAGGCAATGCTCACGAGTACTTGTACTCACTTGTTCTTTATGTGGTGGTCATGCCACAACCTCTTCTCTACTAAATTATGATTTGCATCTAGAATGCCCTCAGCTGTACTTTTAGATTTGTACAATTCATCCAATCATTTCTACGGGCCTTCTTCTTGCCCATTCATATGTTGTACGTCTACCCTCAAGTTTGGCAATGAGAATTCCATTGGTATGACTACCTCAAGACTAAATGCTAGCCAGAATGGAGTATGATTTCTAATGACCTATAAATACTATTTGGTATGCCCATAGTGCCATTTCGAGCTTGTGAACCAATCATTTTGGTGCTCATCCACTATGTTATGAAGAATCATTTTGAGCACTTTGTTGCTTGCTTTAGCCTAACCATTCACACACATATAGATACATTGTCAATTTCTTGTGTTAAATCAAGAATGCTTCATCATGTTTGGACATGATTTCAATGGGACACATGAATCTACATATTATATTTTCATATAAGAATTAAGTGGTGCTTCGGGGTGTGTTGTTCCTTACGGCACTTGCTTCGTCCCACTTAATGACATAATTAGTTGCCACCACAATGTATTTATTTTTGCCAGAATGTGTGGCCACTTTGTTGATTAAATAGAGCAACACCTCATGGTCCACATAGAAGATGAACAAGTTGCCCAAAACGCAATGCCAAAATTTTGGACACTCTACACCATAACTAGGGCTTCCCTTTCTATGGTTGAGCAGCCATGCCACTGTGAGAACCTTCAGTTCACATATTGAATAAGAAAATCCAAGTTCTTTTCTGGATGAGCCACGATGGACCTGATCGCAATTCTAGATGCATCCACATGTACATGGAAGATCAAGTTCCAGTCTTGTTTCTTGAGGGCAGGGATTTTATGGCCATCTTTTGCAAGACCTAGAATGATTTACGGAAGATCAAGTTCGAGTCTTGTTTCTTCAGGGTATGGGTTTTATGGCCATCTCTTGCAAGACCTAGAATGCTTTGGCTCCTAATTTGTTCCAATCAAACATCATGTCTTGCGTTGTGAGGTGATGGAATGGTTTGGCTATGCCTATGACATTTTTAATGAAGTGTCTATAGAAGTTAAGAAAACCCTTGATGTTGTCTGGCATCGGCTTTTTATTTTTCTTCCATGATGCCATCACTTGAATTCATGTGCCCTAGAGACACTCTTGAGAACACATAGAACACCTATGAGTTGAAGGAGTCTCTTGACAATTCTGAAACATCTTCTGTAGACATTCCAAGTGCAAGTGCTTTATGATCTAGATAGAGAAATAAACAAGAATATTTCAAGGAAGTCAATTTGCTCTTGGAAGGTTTCCACCATGGAGTGTTTCAATGTCACTTTACTTGAATATGATCCCTCTTTGGTGCTGAGGTAGCAACCGGTGCATTCTTCAACCCAAATGGCATCACTTTACTTAAAATGATTGTCGATTTGGTGATGAAGGTTGTTTTTTCTTGATATTTCTCAAGCAACATGATTTGATTATACCCATGGTATCCATCCATGAATGAATACATCTCATGCCCGTCCACTTTGTATAGAGTGGTATCTATGAACTATCATGGGAATGCATCTTTGATAGTCTATTCAGGTTCGTCTCCAATAGTCAACACAAATCACAACTTGCCATTTCACTTTACTATGATAACAATTGGGAACAACCAATTACTTTGGTCCACTTGGAGGTGAATCCTGCCTTGAGAAGTTGGTCAATCTTAGCCATTATCAACTTGGCATAGATGGGGTTGATATGGCACCTCTACTATCAAACCGATTCTGCATTTGGAATGAGGGTGATTTGGTGTTGAATTAAGTTTGTGTGATGTGGTGTTGAAAAAGTTCTGGTGGTACCCCCTTTCAACTTCCATGTATACTCTATGAAGATCCTCCTCATAGTCACAAGAAACGTTTCGTCCGTTTCGTTGTTTCGAGGTTTCGACAGGTTTTGTTTCGTTTCGTTTCGAATCTTCGGACGAAACGGATAGGTTTCGAAATGATACTTGATAAATACAAGGATAGGGGCAGATAAGACATGTTAAGCCTAGAGTGAACAAAGGGAAATACAAGTGTCAAGTGACAAGTCCTTAGTCAAGACACCCAGTGTCTAGCCTCTAGGTAATCCAAAACACAAACACATTCAGAATTCAAGTCTCCTTTCTCAAGTTTCAAATTTAGAACAGCTAATATTTATGGAGTCAAAACTTAAAAGCATATTGACATTGGACATTGGATTCTAGCATCTAGAGATATGAACATCATTGATTCATTGAAATTTGAATCTAGATATATGAGTCATTACTTTCCAAAATGTCAAGTAAATATAAGTTCCCAAAATAGAAATATGAAATAATAAGTTCCCAAAGTGACGAGTTGTAGGCTTAAACTTCAAAGTTTCAAAAATGAGTAGCATGAGTGATAACAAATCATAATTTGAAACTACTCAGTGCTCACTACTCTCTCTACCAAGTTCACTATCACTATCTGCATCTTCATCTGTGGATCCTGTGCCATCGGATCTCTCTTCCTCCTCTACCCTTGCTACCATCTCCTCAAAGGAATCAGTACTATGACCACTAATAGCAAGGGTACGACCACGATCTCATCGGCGTTCATAACAGCGTGGTGAAGATGAAGTGCCAATGCTTGCAATCAAGGGTGGTGCACTAGTAGATGCTTGTGCAATAACCCTTGATTACGAATGTGTGACGCGTCGAAAGCGTGCCTCATCCTCTCGAAGGAAATCATATGCTATATCCTCATCGCTGCGCCTTTGGATAAATGATATATCAATATTCTCCCCTCAAGCCAAGCCTCGCTCAAGCTTTCTTAGAACTTCAAGATCAACCTCTTTCACCTCCAATGTAACACTTCAGCCCCTTCAGCCCCACTGGTACTTTCTTTGTCTTTGAACCGCTCCAAGAGACGAAGGTTGGCATTTACATAGACCAACCTATCAAGCTGTGATGTGCTCAATCTATAACATGATACATCACATAAAACGTAAATATTTTGAACTAAAACAAGATTGAAAATGCATCTAGATTCTAATTAGTCATGATTCGTAAAATTGGAGAAGACTCAAGACTCAAGAAATGCATCCAACCATTCATAACTTATAAGTTGGATTACCTATTTCTTTTCTTAGTATGGATGTCCGCACATATGCTCCATATGCGCTCAACTGATCCACTAGTACAATCCTATGATAAAACTCGAAGAGCTAATCTTTGCAAAGTGGGAGTAAGTCGCCCATTTATCTCCCACCATGATACAGCAAATTTCCTTTGCTCTAGACTCGTAGCCACATCTCGCCTGAATTGGCTACAGTCATGAACATAGAGGACAGACTCTCTTTCAATCCTATAAGATGAGTCATGGACATTGCTTTAGTGTTAGATAGGAATTAGGATAATGATTCATGAAGTAGACTTTAAAGGCATGCATGCCAGAGTCAAAAGAGGTTGCAAGTAAAAGCTAATTGATCATACAATATACTAGAGTCTAGAATCAAGAATCGAGATACTTAGAAGTTAGTACTCACATTCCTTGCTCTTCAGAGGGGATAACTGTATCCACATAGGATGTCCATCCATTCATAAGAACAATATCAGACCAATGACTTTCCTACTTGTACAATGGATGCACCATGTAGGAAACAATATGGATTGGTTTATGAAACCAGTTCCATCTTTTTGTCCATATGGCACGAAGATCATCCACCCTGTAAATTGCAATATATTAAATTTCAATACTATGTATAAATAAACATTCTCTAAATTCTATGTAGCAGCTCATGAGTCATGATAGAATCACTAAAGAGTTTGCATACCTATGACTTGAGAGAGATCTACAATTGAGCATACTCTCTTTAAGCTTTTGCATGTAGTAATAAAGATGACTCATTGTACTTCCCTCATGGTCAAATAATCTTAAAATGAAGTACAAAGGTGCAATGGCAGCCTTTATGGCTGCAGCTTCTTCCCAAAACATACTATCCAAGATGTATGAAGTGATTGTACATGCCTCCGCTTTGCGGCTTCCTCTCCAAGCTTCCCACTCTTCACTACAAAAGAGACGCCTAAGCGCATCTTTCGTTTGTGTCATCCTACAAGTTTAGGACAAGTTAAGAATCAAAATTTGAATACACAAGTATTAAGAATTGAAATGAACTCTCAATTGGCTAGCTAAAAAAGGATGTTGACTTACCTTTGAAGAACAAGAAAGAGATAGCCAAATCTTATCTTAGATGGCTTCACAAGATCATACTTGCATACTGCTCTGAAAAGAGCTAATGCAATGCTCTTTCTTGTTATGAACTTGATGATTTGGCTTGCTTTATTAAGAGTAGATTGCACCCAATCCAACTTGGCAATGTCCTCCATCATCAAGTCCATCGAGTGAGAAGCACATGGAGTCCAAACAATGCTTTTATAATCTCTCTCAACCAATTCTCCCATCTTGGCACAATTGGAGCCATTGTCAGTAATAATTTGGACCACATTTTGTGGCCCAACCTCCTCAATGGCATTTTTAATGTGTCGATAAATCCATTCCCAAGTGATACTCAAGCCAGGGGTGGAGGCATCAACTACACGAAGTAATGTAGTGCCAGCACAAGATGAGACCAAGATATTTATCATGTGGCGCCGCCGCTGGCCACATATGGCAAGTCACAAGAATCAAGATCCATAAGTAAATCATACATTTGTTGTTAATACTAAAATCAGCCACCACAAATCTTACCAAAGACTCAAGAGTCAAGAGTGAAGGGTTGTACTTATAACTTACAGTGTCACTCCATCCATCTGACACGATGCTACAACCATATCGCTCCCAACAAGCTCTCAAACCCACAAGCTCCTCTTCAATCTACCTCACTTGGTTTGTCAAGTGGGTAGTTCTCAAGGACTCAGAATTTGCTGGTTGTAGACCTGTAGCTCCTGTTGCGGCTGCTGCCACAAGTGCACGATGGAACTTTTGGTATGCTAGACATCGAGCTATGTTGAAAGCAAGGTTGCATTGATAGAAGAAACGATGCTCAGCTATTTGAGCCTCTTGCTTCAACTTTGGAACAAAGCTAGCATCAAGGGTGATTTGGTGCCTTGGCAATCCTCTTCCCCTCTTTCTTGTTGTTGCAGCCTTGAGATGAATATGGGAGGATGTGGGGATCCTCTCATGACCCACAGCAACACTAACAAAGCTTGATGAATGTGGAGAAGCCAAAACATGCGAGGGAGCTTCATCTGCATTGACATTGGGTAAAGACTCACCAATGTTAGAAGACTCCGGGGTAATATGAACTTGGGAAAGAAGCCCCAGTATTACTTTGAGAAGACACTCGAACTGAGGTTCTTGTTGAAGTAGAGGCCCCTCTTTTCAGCGCTTCACTTTCCTTGGCTTCTTGCACCTTCCCATCAATTATCTCCGAAGGCAAAGGTAGAAGGAGCAATGATCGGACCTCTTCAAACTTTGATGGCAATCCACCATGGGCCAAAAAAATACCTTCTGGAACATGAGTGCAACCATGTGTTCCTTGTGCTCTCTCCCAAATGTAATGTGCCTTCACCCGGTTTGATGCTCCTCGAATTGTTTCCCCAAAATACTTGCAAACCACACATTTTGTGCCAGAAGTACCATATTTGCTAATGAGAACTGAATCTTGCCAAACATCACGCTGAGTGGGAGACTTGCGAGGAGGCATGATGGATAAGGCCTTGAAATTTGGGAAGAAACAGAGAATTGGGGCAAATTGGGCTGCTGCTCCTTGAGCAGAACCAAAAAACACCAGCAACAAAGGGGATGGTGGGCAGGACTCGATGGCAGCAGGCCCTAGGCGTGGGAGTCGATTGCAACCTATTTGTCTAAGTCGTTGATAGCGTCGATGCTTGTGCAAGCAGCAGGTCGTTGATGGCGTCAGTTAGCGCAGGTCTCCCTTCTAGCCTCTAGGCCTTGTGTTAGTGGTGGCTAGCAACAGCTAGCTTGAGCCTTGCAAGCAGCCTGCAGGTCAACGGAGCAGCGGCAGTGCTAGGCTCTAGCACATATGCTAGCCCACGGGCCACGAGCCACAAGCTCATGTGAGCGTAGGAAGCATAGGAAGCAGAAGCGGACTGCGGACTGGAGAGGATGCTGAGCAACGAAATCAGGCCGGGAGGATCGCAATCGATTCGCGAAGGGCAGAAACGAAAAAACGGGCAAAAACGCCTTTTTGAGATTTGGGCGAAACATGCGTTTCGTTGGGAGCGTTTCGTATTGTTTCGAAAGGTTTCGGCTCGAAACGTTTCGGCCTGTTTCGACAGGACGAAATGTGTTTTCATGTGACACTGATCCTCCTTTGATTTCCTTGAGGAATTCTTTGTTGATTTGGATCTTCTGTGATGCTTCTTGTGAGCCCACGTTGATTTCTTTGATGGCCTAGCGTGGCCTTTAATGGTTCATCTGCTGACAGTACGATGTTTACTCTAGAGCTAGCACTTTCCCATTGATTGAGTCAGTTGAGTTGATGAAATGCGGGTAGCAACCAAAAGGCTAAGCACTTGTCTTTTGGTTGCTACCCGCATTGCATCGATTGAGCTGATGGAATGCACATAGCAACCTAAAGCTCAATTTGCTTGCCCATTGATTGAGTCAATTTCACTTGCCCATTGATTGAGTCAGTTGAGCTGCAGCAAGAAATCCTTGCTGAATTTGTGCTAGAAACTTTTCAAGAAGGCAAATTTCAACTCATCCCTTGTGGCGAAGTGCTCATCGGGGTACTAATCATACCAGTTGATGGCTTTGTCTACAAATGTTGTGGGGTAGTATATAAGTACCCTTCCTTTGTATTGACTTGTCTAACTTGCTTCCAATTTCAGTAAACTCTATAGATGAGATCAGGGATTCTCTCCCTCTCGTCTCATGTGTTTTAGGAACTCATTCATATTTTTTGTACTCTTTCCACAGCAGCAAATCTTGGTTGACTCTGTGGTGGGCTTGCTCCAAACATATCCATAGTGGCTTGTACTGCATTGGACTCAAACTTTGCCCTTGTGATAGTTGTGAGGATCTACTTCCTGTTTCTTAGAACTTAACCTGAATTCACTAGAGGTTGGGATCCTTGACTCTCTTGGCCGTTTTATTCTTCTTGGGTTTGTTCAGCATCATCTTTGAACTTCTCAGCCTACTTGCTTCTTCCTGGCTCTCTTCTTTAATCACAGTCCATATTCAGCTTGAGACTCAATTCCATTGTTCCACTGTTCTCTTGTTGTTAATTGCTTGTCTCACCTTATCCAAGGTCTGTTCATATACTAGGACCTTGGGCTAACCTTTATTGTGATTTTAACTTGGAGCTGCATTCCTATTTGTTGCAGAGGAATCCTACCTATGAGCTGGATAGCAAATCGCAATGGCTAAGAAGGCACCTAGTGTTTGAAGATTGCATTGCGTAGACAAATAGGTACATCAGCAGGCATGTGCTGATATGAAGTAATAATTCATATCTAGTAGTTGCTAGACTTCGAGGCTTCCTTGCTTGCTTCTATCTGTCAATGGTGAGGCACAAGGTAAGTACTGGACCCCCCAATGGAGCCTCTATTTATCGGCATAGAAGCCCCTAGATCTAACACATGGATCTAAAGCAGCTTGTGTGGCTGTATCAGGGTCTGGTTTAGGGCCTGGTAGAGGCTAGAATGAGGCCAAGGAGAAGGGGCCAGAAGAGCCTTGGTCAGGACCTTGAATAGGAAACAGACTACTGCAGCAGATCAGGTTGGCAAAAGCCTACAGCAGGCTATCAGAGAAAGAAGCAGGTGTGTGTTGTGGCAGATAGGTGCAGTCTACAATGGCAGGTCGACAGTACTAGGCAGGCCAATAAGAGCCTTGCATGAGGTAGTACAATCGGCAGACAGTTGGAAATGTTCAACAGTCATAGACTGGACTGGCCTAATTTGTAGGTCTAGTCGGGTAAACGTTACTACCCACATGACAGGCCTTGCTCAAGTAAATAACTTTCTCCTCTTAGATCTACCCCCACGGCAACCTTCTCATCTGTCCACGTGGCTTCTCTTTCACCCCTAACATGTTCTGGGTACACCTCCCCCATTGTGCTCATTTGGGGCCTCATAGGTGGGGAGATGACCCTAAAATCCCAACACTCCGACCGTGGGCCAAAATTCACACATCGATATAGATGCTCCATTAGCTTGCATAGACAACAACATGCCCTCATAATTTGTTGGTGTTCTCATCCCCACCATAAAGGTGTCAACAAGCCCACCATCTTATGCTCCTAGCATCCTACAATCGAAGCTTGTAGAAGCCAACGATACACCTATCCATATCAGCAAATGACGCTCCATGAAGCAATCATCGTTCCTTGACAAAATTCATGCTGCAAGATTTGATGGCCTCTACAAATAGACTTCCCGTCTATCTACCGGGAAGGCTTTCACCCTCCATAACCTCAATTCTTATGAAAAGTGGGGCAAACACTATGTTCAATACAAGCTACTGAAGTCTAAATGAGTACACGAAGAACGTACATACTGTTGTCCGGTTGCTTGCTTTAAAAACAAGCCAAATACCCCTTGGAGGTGCCCACAAACATTCATGTGTAACTCTATACTACAACTTCAGTATACTTTAGAGTCTAGAATTCCCTCCAAAGTCACTTCCTTCATGCAAGTGATCAGCCTTGCTCTCAGCACAATAGTCTGACAATGTTGTCATCCACCTTCTCAAAGGTTCCTAGTACCTCTACCTCACTAGATCTTCTCTCAATCTTAAACATCAAGACAGTTCCATACCCCATGTCGGCGACAATTGGAGTACTTATAAAAAAAAAGCTCAACTTTTTCTGTTCCCACGCTAGCCACTAGTTTTGACTCCTCTACTTCGATGACTCCTTTTGATTGGCCTTTGCGTTTCTACAATGTATAGTCTCTTGCATAAAGTTTAGGCAGATCACGGTAGAAGCATCTTCTTCTTGCCTCCATCTTTAAAAGGAAACTCGTCATCATTAGATAATCGAATTATTGTCTTTCTTTCACAGTAGAAGCATCTTCTTCTTGCCTCCATAACTCGTCATCATTAAATAATCAAATTATTGTCTTTCTTTTTATTGGGCTTCCCATCGCCAGGATTTCCCTTTCTTGAGCCTTATGCTTGCCTTTTGCAACAAAGGTTTTGTCATTGCCATTGCCTTCGTGAGTCTCTTGTACCAACATCCCCCATAGGAGGAGAGCATGGGGGAGGGAGACCTAGGACAAGACATGCCCAGAGGCAAATGCCTGGAGAGGGAGTTGCCACATGGGCAACACCTCACAGCAAATGGCAGAGCAGAGGGCTACAGCATAGACCCACGAACAGCCACGATTACCTGGCATGTGAAGAACAGTACGGAGCTGTTATGGGCAGATAAGAGGGCCAGAATAGTACGGAAGAATGGTAGATCTGTACGGATTACAGGCGCCTGCTGTAAGCCTGGTTTCAGGGACATGTACGGAGCTGGAACAAGCCTGGAGCAGAGGCCAGATAGTCTGGGACAGGGGGGGGCTGGACCCTGAATATATAGGAGGGCATCTGCCTTTGAAGTGAGGGCCAAAGCCCTAGTGTTGTGGGCCAGGGGCCCCGGTTTTGAGAGCCCTTAAGGGCAGGACCTGCAGCAGACTGGTCAGCCAGTCTGGTCCGGCCAGAATGATGCTGCTGGTCGGTATTTTGGCAGCCCCTTGGGGGGCCCATAAAAGGAGGGCCTTTGTGCCCTCATAACTCATCACCTGGAGCAGCCAACACAGAGCAGACAGGAGCAGCGCTTAGGGATTCCTTGGGCCCATTCCCTGAGAGTGAAGGAGATCTAGAAGAGCTGCAGACTGAGCTAGTAAATGCTGTCCACCTAGGCTGGCCTCTGGACAGCAAGGTGTTGTGATCGGGATGAAGAGTCTACATACGCTTGAGGTGGAGCACGCGGGCTCGAGTCTAGAGATCTCCAGCAGTACCTTGTGGTGAGATCAAAGGACCACGCTCTAGTGGGACTTTGGATCTATCTCTCTTTTGCATTGTGTCCATAGCTTTGGATGGAAATATATATTCTTTTGGTAGCTTCTATATCTGGTTGAATCATTGTCTATTGATGAGTCTGCACATCTATGTGATGCACATTAAGTAAATAAGTTTGTGATTCCACTCCCCACACACACCGTGTGAGCTCCTGGGCTATTCTATCAGTCTTCCGCTGTGCGTACCCTCTGTTGGTCGATTTCTAACATGGTATTAGAGCCTAAGTAGGAGGATCACAAGTGTGGGAGCCTGAAGGCAAGGACCTTGGTGAAGGACGACCCTGATTCGAAAGCTCTTGGGAATCGACTTCCACAACTACAGGGCAGTGCCCTTGTGAAGGGGAGGGTGACTCAAGTTCAGTCAGGTGCGTACACAATTTTGGTCTACGGAAGGTTGAGTTTGTTCAACTTTGCTGTGTGGTTTAGCAACAGAGATGTTGATTTTGGAAGCCTCTTCAACCCCTTCTCTCCCTTCCTCCTCCCCCAAATTTCTTTCTTTCACCATCCCTAACTTTGGAGAGTCTAGGAAATTGGATGGGACAAATTACCCTATTTGGAAGGTGAAGATCCGGAGTCATTTAGTGGCTCCGAGGCTGTTGAATCTGACAACAGGAGTGGAGACGTCTATGATAGGAAGGAGTTCAATAGGAATCAAATTTCCTTAAATTTATTCAAGCTTGGAGAATTGGGATTATTTTAAAAATCCCTCCTTTGCCAAGCCTCAGAGAGAAAAACTCATGAGGCAGGCAAGATAAAATTTACATATCAGTTGGAGGATCTAACAAAACATCCTCCAGTTTCAGGTTATTGACTTGCAAAAAGTGATGTAACGGAGTGACATCACCGTCTATAAAACAAAGCTGTTTTTTCCCCTTGTGACTCTTCTTAATATAAGCTGGCAACCTGAATTTTTGAGCCACAGGATCAAAAACCTGGCTCAACCAAGGATGAAAAGAGTCCAAAGTGAAAGTAGCATCTGCAGTCTGAGCAGAAATAAACTTTAAATTTTCCTTTACTGGTATTTGAGCTGCATCATGAAATTATGATTGATTATAATAGCTTCAAGTATGAGAAGTTCTCATTGCCTCTTTCCTACTCATCCAAGGAATATGGCATACATTGTTACATGAGAGCTTCTCAATCTTTCAAATATGGGATTGCTAAAGCTGAGGGAAACTCTTCTAAATCCATTAAATTACCATAATCCTCAAAAGAGAGTATGGTAGGAAGGGAATTATAGGAGTTTCTAACGAGTTCACTGTTTGTTCATATTGATGTTCTCTGAGGTTATAATGATAAATAAGTCAGTATATGGTTCCATAAATGAGAAATTAAGAAAGAAATGTATATTCGTTTGAGAAATATACCAGCATGGTTGGTGTAAATAATTATCGCTGGGACTATTTGTTTTGAATAATCCATGTCAAGAATTGTGATATGCATTCTTCGGCGGTTGATCCACTAAGCGAAAGTCCGCAGGCCCATCGCCATCCTTGAGGCGATGATCGCAGAGACTGCGAGCCCGAAAGGGTAGACCTCCAATCTACAAAGCTTGCAATGATGGTAGAGACGCGCGTGGAGCCTTGCAAGCTTCGTGTGGAGTACAGCACAGTCACCACACCATCTGTACCATTGGTGTGGCCATTTGTCTGCTTTCTTCCATTGTGCAAGTTCGCCCCTATAAGCTATATCTCCTGTCCATTTTTCTTATCATTACGAGGATTACAATTAACAGGCACTGAGCTGCAGCCTGGCTGTTCCAACAGACCTGCCCCACTTCAGGTCAACCACCATTCTCTTACCACCTGTGGTATTAAGGTTTGACAATGTTTGATATGATATGCCATCCATGATGCAGCATTTCACTCACACATCTGGTCAAAAAATATATGTGCATCCCCCATTCTATCACACTTGACATACATGTTTATGAGAGCATTCACCATCACTATATCTACGTCAACTTCACTGCCTGTAATGAGGGCATGCATACGCTTACCTTGACCAAGGGCAGCTGTGCCAGCACAAGCTGAAATAATGCTTATAAATGTGAAATTATCTGGCATCACTCCTTCCTGCTGCATTTTCTGAAAGAGTTGCAGAGCATCTCTGCCTTGCTCATGCTGCACATATGCTGCAATCATTGCATTCCATGAAACTATATTCCGAAGGCCCATTTTTTCAAAAATGCTCTCTGAATCCTTCATGCTACTACACTTACCATACATATTGATAAGTGCAGTCCCTACAACAACATCCAACTCCCACTTACTACCTACAATGTGAGCATGAATTTTCTTACCTTCAAATAAAGCCGAGTGAGAAACAAATGCAGAGAGAATGCAGACAAAGGTAACCTTATCTGGCATCGTTCCTTCTCCCTGCATTTGGTTGAAAAGTCCTAGAGCATGCTCACCTTCCCCATGCTCGGTGTATGCAGCAATCATCGCATTCCAAGAAAAGAGATCTGGCTCAAAACGTCGGTCAAATAGTTTACGTGCATCCTCCAGGTTACCGCATTTCCCATACATGCTAACAAGGGCATTCAATATAATATCATCTTGAGCAAATGCACAGCCCACAATGCATGCATGAAATTGTCTACCTTCAAATTCAGCTGCTTGGCTTGCACTTGCAGACAGGAAGCTGATGAAGGTTACCTGATTTGGTAAGAAAGCCTCTACCTGCATTTGGCCAAAAAATTTCAGGGCATTATGGTTCTGCCGATTGTAAACATAGCATGCAATCATGGCATTCCAGGTTACTGTGTCCCGCTCAGGCATTTTCTCAAAAATCCTAGCTGCATCCTCTAGTTTGCCACACTTGCCATACATATTCAGAAGCACATTCCCAACAAAAACATCCAACTCAAATTTGCTCCCCATTAAGCGGGCATGCATGTGCTTGCCTTCCTCTAGGGCTGCCTGACTTGCACATGCATTAAAAATCCTGACGAAGATCACTCTGTTTGGCAATATACCACTCAATGCAATATTTTCAAAGACATTGATCGCATCATGAATCAAGCCATGCTGTAAATATACTGCAATCATAGCATTCCATGAGCTTATGCTTCGAGCTGGCAATTTTGTAAACATCTTCTGAGCATCCTCCAAGCTGCCACACTTGCCATACATATGGAGAAGGGCAGCGCCTACATCAGCATCGGATTCGAATCCAATGCTTAAGATAAGAACGTGCATCTGCTGGCCTTTCGCCAAGGAAGTCTGGCGGGCACATACAGAAACAATGCTTACAACAGTGGCCTTGTTAGGCATAATGCCTTCACTCTGCATTTGCTCAAAGAGTGCAAAGCCAAGTCTACCTTGCCCATGCTGGGCATATGCCCCAATCATAATATTCCAAGAGACAACATCACGTTCAGACATGTTCTCAAATATTCTCGGTGCATCATCCAGGCCGCTACATTTAGAATACATGGCGACAAGGGCGTTCTCCACGACCAAGTCTTTTGTAAGTGCACTGCTCATAAGTCGGGCATGCAGCTGCTTGCCTTCAGCTTGGCTTTCACATGCCGAGAGGATGGTTGCGAAGACAAATTTGTCCGATAAACTGCCTTCCACTTCCATTTGATTAAAGACTCGAAGGGCCTCCTTGCCATGACCATGCTTCGCATAAGCTCTTATTAAGAAATGCCATGAAAACTGATCCGGTTCATGCATATTGTTAAAAATCGCATGGGCGTCCTCCAAAGCCCCGCAGTTGCCATACATTTGTAAGAGGAGGTTCCCAAGAAACACGTTTTGATCAAAACCACTTTTGATCAGACGATCGTGGATCCGTCCACCATCCAAGAGAGCCTTTCTAGTCCCACACCATCGCAAGAGAGTAGCACAGGTAGCCAAGTCCTCCTGACTGCCAGACTGTTCAAAAAAATCCAATGCTCCTTTCCATGGTTCGTTTTCTGCAAGTTGACGTGTGTACACCAAAGCAGATATGTCGATCCCAGCAGGCCTCTGAGTTAATGATTTGTGTTCTTGCTCCTCCAGGGATGCGAGCAACCGGTGTTTTCGGGTTCTTCCACCCTTAGATATATCAACCTCGTTTCGAACCTCTCTGGCTATCCTGATCCAGTCTCCTTTGCGCATAACGGAGCTTCACCCTGAAGAATGACCAACGGACAGCACTTGGACACATCTTTATTCGACCTGCAGATTCCACAACCGCTATGTAACCGGTGTGTTGTCTGTCAATGACCCGTCTACGACTGTGGGATCCTTCAAATAAAATTTCAATTTCAAGTTAAGCCTTACACTCTCTCTCTCTCTCTCTCTCTCTCTCCAAAAGCCAAGTGTCATTTTGTGAAAATTCCTTAGCCTACTACGAGATCCCAGGGTGATACCAGTGTCTCTATCAAGATAGAAGTGGCTTCGGCCCACTATCACGATTGATCCACTTCCATGACCAGGTCTACATTGGGCTCTACTTGCTTGAGACGCTCTGACACAAGGAGACCTTGCTACGATAGATCAGAGAGCAGCAGGAGGCGACCAAACCCCACAGGATACAGAGGCCAACCATACACAATGGCATGTCACAAATTTCTACGCATTTGAGTCATCTCTAGGACACATTGGAGTGGAAAGGAGGAGGAGCTAGCTAATGTGCGTACAGTCTGGATTACCGAGAGAGGATTGCCGAGGCCATCTGCGACACGAAAAGCGACTAGAGCACACTCAATTGAGGTCTGTCCTATCACAGCTTTCCTCAGAGGGGACTGTTCGAGACGAGGTGTCACTCTGAATGTAGCTCAGCGGGTTCAGAGATCGAGAGACCATGCCCCATGAGACAACTAGACAGACAATTCCGAGACATTTTCACCGCTCGTAGACGAGCCACTACAGTGCCAAGTTTCGAATTTTGAGTTTCAACTCCAGCTCTCAGCTTGCTCCAGATAGCAGATAGCACATGATATGATATGTTTTGTACTTGATTTTGCTTGAGCTTCTGAGCTCTCTTTATTTCAGCATAGTACCTCAGCAAGGGCCTTAGCGTGCCCTTTGCTCCTTTGTAGCTTGTATGAGATTTTCCCTTTTACTGTACTTTGCACTTTGTCCCATAGGCCCGTGAGGCCTCCCGTGGACGTTAATCTCTCTCTCTCTCTCTCTCTCTTCTCTTTCTCTCTCTCTCTCTTTGTGTGTGTGTGTGCGCGCAAAGGCCACGTGTCATCTGTTGTCCACCCTTTCTATAATGTGCCCATGCCCACGTGCCCCTCACATCCATGGCCGTCAGACCTGTGTTTGAGATTCCTATTGTGTGCCAAGCTATTTAAGCCCCTCTTTTAATTTCTGTAGGAGCCCTCACGATGTGCCACATACTTGATCAATAGTTTAGATGATCGTTTTCTACCCATCAAGAGTATAGACCTTCTATTTTTTCCTTTTTTTTTACATATACAGTAGCTCAAAACCATGCCAATACCCTCATACATACTCACATGCATCATAACTTCTTTGAGCAATTGAACGTGTCCTAATTGTTCAATTTACAAATTTTTGGCTACACAATGAAAGATAAAATTAATTTCTTTATTTTTTGGCTACAATTAGAATTTCATAATTGAGAAACACCAAGGAAAAATGAATACAACTTGTTTAAATGGGATGGACCATGGGTATGTGATGAACTTATAGCCTACACCATTTGTCACACACGTCTGAACCTTCTCCAAGTCCCCCCAAAAGATGTCATGTGCGCATATTTGTGGCCTTCATGCTAGTCTCAATAAGAACAATGCTTGCAATGAGAGTTTTAAGGGATGTCCCCATGCCCCCTATCATTGCTTCCACCATGTGAAGGGCTTTCCTCTCCATAAAAAGCCCAAATATATTGTGTTCATTGCGTTCATGTCTTCATTATGCTTCATGAGAGCGTGTCCAAGAGGGAGGTGTTTGAAACTTGAAATGCTGAGGTGAAAAAGAGCCAAGAGGATTTGTGTTTTAATGGAGTGCATAGTGTGTAAAAGGGAAAAGGTAGGGATATAAATAGGGTATTTAACATCTGTAATACTTATCTTTGAAAGTTATGTGTGCAACACTAGCACTTAGCATGTTAGCAAGAACAATATTTAAACATTAATAAAAAATAATGTTGACCTTGGATAGCAGTGATGTTGCGCATAGCAATAAATTTCACATAACCCTATGCCAAATGTTTGCAATACTCTATGAGGAAGTGCGACAGTTGCCACTTGAAAGTTTCATCAACAATATTGAATGTTTCATTGGAAATTATATGTCACGTTGGTCGGCAACATGTCCTCTAACTTTTCTCCTTTGTGATAGCATCCGCACCTAAGATGCTTTGCTTGTCCAATATTACCTCACTCCATATCCATCATTCTCCTTTCATTGTAGTTTCGTGATTAGCCATCTGTACCTTTGCACCCCATTTAGTGCATCAAATCTCCATCGATTTCAGCCATTCCTTTGCCTTGGTATGGGATAACCGAGGATGCGGACAGGTAGTAGCTTCCACTTTAGAGCATTTTTAGAAGACATTTGCTAAGCGTTGGTGGCATATCTGCACCCAAGCTTAAATTTCCAAAACATGAAAGAATGATCAAACACATTTGCACTCGTCAAACAAACATGGTTCTTCATTTTGTCTACACCATAACGGACATATAGCTCAATACCAGCTCATAGTCATCCTTTGTTACGGCTTTGGACATGCTTTTGGAATGTAGCTACCTATAATTCTTCATACAATACCCCAACATCCCTTGGTAAGTGTGCATGTTCTTTTGCTTGAGAGCGCAACACATTATCACGCCACCGAGAGGGCGGTTGACATCCCATGCAACATGTTTTTGAATCAATCGTTTCACGCTTTGTATACTACGAGCACTAATCAGTATCACCATTTGGAAGTGCAGGTGGTATAACGCACCTCCTCTTTCCACAGTGCAAAAATCACTCATGCATGCCTCATCGAGGAAATTGTGCATCTTTGGGAGCATCGACTCCACGTCGACATTGCTACCACCAACTCATATGATCACACTTAGCTCCAAAACTTTCACACCTTCAGTCTTCTTACATCCTTTCTTTGGAGGCCTTCCGTGCTTTTTCTTCAACGTACAACACAAAACACCAATAAGATACATGCAAAAACACCAACACTACAAACAAACATCTTGCTCCTACATACTCTCTCATTGCCTCTGCACAATTGACTTGATCTAGCTCCTCATTTCCTCCATCAGGATCTCCATCCTACTCATCCAATGCATACAACTCTCCATGCACTCTCACCATCCTCTTCGCCTTCATCATCTGCATGCCTGGTTGCACTGGTCGCAATGCCAAACACAACATCCTCACATATACCACCTCACTACTATCATTTGTTCCTCCTCCTGCCTCATCGTCCCTCTTAATGCGCACGACTGGAATAATCCAGAGCCTCTACACTCCTCCTTAACCTTCATCACATATTTAGGCACTTGCATGGACATGTGGCGAGTCATGCATGGCCACATGTCACACGCATGGACATGTGGCGGGCCGTGCATGGCCACATGTCACATGCATGGCCTGCATCCTTAAGCTCCTTATCCCCCTCACCCCCCCCCCCCCCCAATACCATTTTTTCCAAACTGGGGTCCCCTATTTAAGCCTTGAAAAAAAGGGGAAATTTTGTCTGTTGTAATGTCCACGAATGTCAATGTGCTCTACCAGATATACCACCTTGTCACGTTGGTCGGCAGCATGTCCTCTAACTTTCCTCCTTTGTGATAGCATCTGCACCTGAGATGCTTTGCTTGTCTAATATGGGCCTCACTCCATATCCATCATTCTCCTTTCATTGTAGTTTCGTGATTAGCCATTGTACCTTTGCACCCATTTAGTGCATCAAATCTCCATCGATTTTGGCAATGCAATGGCAATGAGCGAATTCCATTTAAAAACTTGGAATGGCAATGGAAAGATGCGAATCAATTGCCCAGTGAAAAGATTCCATTTTGATAGTAATTGACATGGAGTGGCTACGTTTGTTCCATTTAAAAGGACTCTATTGGGTACTAATTTATATGGCATGAAGTGGCTACATTTGTTCCATTTAAAAGGACTCTATTGGGCACTAAAAGGACTCTATTGGGCACTAAATTGGCATGGAGTGGCTACGTTTGTTCCATTTAAAAGGACTCTATTGGGTACTAATTTATATGGCATGAAGTGGCTACATTTGTTCCATTTAAAAGGACTCTATTGGGCACTAAATGCTCAAAAATTCATAACTCCTCCATCTAACATCGGATTTGTGTGGGATTTTTTGCATCTACAATGTAATTTTGCATTTTAAATCTTTAAGCATTTGTAAAAGCCATTGCATGTACACAGATTGCAAAAAAGGAAAAAATGCTTACATAAATCCGCTTCATTAAAGTATAATGTATTACATTACACTTCGGCCACACGGGCTCGCAAAACATCCATTTCCAAAAATCATTTCTATCCAAGAAACAACTCAGGCTATACGGATCCCATTTCGAGATGCTGTCACACGAGGGAGAAATTTTGAAACTCTCAGTGTAGTAGAGCTGGTAAACTGAGACGCCACTGGAGTAGGAGCCAGGCTCTTTTCCTGGATGGTGCATTCGGATAGACTCTAGACTCTCATTGGTCTTCATAATTGGGCTTTCATTACACAACAACGCATTCTCATCCCTCAAACCATTTTCTTTCACCAACAGCCCAAAGTACCTCAAACCATTATCCAAAATACCCTTTATATACCACGTCACCTTCTCTAGCCTCACAGTACAAACAAAATATTACTTTTGACATCATTTGGGGTGATTGCATATGGCAAAACGATGGCTTTCCACAAACACTCAACTCTCCTTGCATCCATTCCTTTGCCTTGGTATGGGATAACCAAGGATGCGGACGGGTAGTAGTTCCACTTTGGAGCATTTTTAGAAGACATTTACTGAGCGTGGCGGCATATCTGCACCCAAGCTTAAATTTCCAAAACATGAAAGAATGATCAAACACATTTGCACTCATCAAACAAACACGGTTCTTCATTTTGTCTTCACCATAACAGACATATAGCTCGATACCAGCTCACAGTTGTCCCTTGTTATGGCTTTGGACACGCTTTTGAAATGCGGCTACTCATAAATCTTCATACAATACCCCAGCATCCCCTGGCAAGTGTGCAAGTTCTTCTGCTTGAGGGCAACACATTATCACGCCACCGAGAGGGCGATTGACATCCCATGCAACATGTTTTTAAATCAATTGTTTCACGCTCTGTATATTATGAGCACTAATTTGTATCACCATTTGGAAGTGCAGGTGGTATAACACACCTCCTCTTTCCACAATGCAGAAATCACTCATGCATGCCTCATTGAGGAACTTGTGCATCTTCGAGAGCATCGACTCCACATCGACGTTGCTACCATTGACTCCTATGATCACACTTAGCTCCAAAACTTTCAGGTCTTCATTCTTCTTATGTCCTTTCTTTAGAGACCTCTCGTGCTTTTCTTCAACCTGTAGCACAAAACACCAATCAGATACATTAAAAAACACCAACACTGCAAACAAACATCCTGCTCCTCCCTCCCGTTGCCTCTGCACAATCAACTGGATCTAGCTCCTCATTTCCTCCTTAAGGATCTTCATCCTACTCGTTCGACACATACAACTCTCCATGCACTCTCATCATCCTCTTCGCCTTCATCATCTGCATGCCTGGTTGCATTGGTCGCAACGCCAAACACAACATCCTCACATATACCACCTCGTTGTTATCATATGTTCCTCCTCTTGCCTCCTCGTCTCTATTAATGCGCACGACTGGAATAATCCAAGACCTCTACATGCCTCTTTAACTTATTTAGGCACATGCATGGACATGTGGCGGGTTGTGCATGGCCACGTGTCACATGCATGGTCTGCATCCTTAAGCTCCGTACCCCCCTCACCCCCCCCCCCCCAATACCATTTTTTCCAAACTGAGGTCCCCTATTTAAGCCTTGAAAAAAAGGGAAAATTTTGTTTGTTGTAATGTCCACGAATGTCAATGTGTTCTACTAGATATACCATCTTGTGTAATCCTAGCGCTAGTCCAACGCAAGAATCTTGGGAGGAAAACGGCACACTCTTCTTGTAAAAGTCTCAGAATTTGTGGTGTAATGGTAGTCCAAAGAACATTCTCATCATGGGAAGAGGAGAAGGCTCAACAGCTCAGGAAGAGCTTTGCGATTAGTGCATTAAGAAGGTTGTGATGAGTGATATCAATGAAGCAAGCGCAGGTGCAATCCCATTGCAAGAATATAGTGCATCTTTTTGGAATTGTAAATTGGTTCTTATGGTTGAGTAGGGAGTGTTTAGATTCTGTAATGAATTCATAGAGAGATGTATGATCCCACTTCATGTTAAGCCAAGCAAGTTTGTCAAAAGGGGAAGCAAAAGCATGTTTTGTCATGACATCTTCCACAAATTCCACCGCTTCCTAAGGCACTCTTGATTGTGGAAATTCTTGAAATAGCTTAAGCAAGGCCTGCAGAGTTTCTCGTGTGCTTTTATTTATATTTAGAAATATTTATATTTTTAGATTTACTTATATGTTTATTTATATTATAAATATTTACATTTATAGATCTACTTATATTTTTATTATATATATACATCTAGGCACACACATGTAACACACACAATTGCAAGGACACATGCACACACATGTACACGAGCACACTATCATATTCAGTTGCACATAAACACACAAATGCATACATACACTTGCACTTGGCCATACATAGACAGTGGACACACACTCTCATCCACAATGCACACACAAAGCCCACACTTACTCCTAAGCACATGTCCAAACATTATCATCACATACACTTCCAACATACACACATTGAGCACAATAATACCGTGAGCCATCTTTCTTAAGACTTCAATACATGAGGTTGCGTGCATTCACACAACTCTTTTGGAAAACAAGGTTCTCCTCCAAAATTGTATTTCTTTAATTTTAGAGCTTCTAGAGCTTGAATTAAATGTTGTTCAAATTACCATTCTTGAAAACACACACACACACATATACCTTTAAATGAAAATGAATTAATGAGATAATTGATTACACTTGATGATTTTAGTTCAATTAATTAAGATCACATTATGAACAAGGATGCATGTATGCACGAAAGCACTTGGCTCCCTTGGAACTTGTGGGTTTCATGGGTCTTTAAACACTGTCGATTGTTTAGTAAGAAATAATAAAAAAGAAACGCTTTGAGGACTCACAAGATCCATTAGGATTTGCCAAGGTTCTATGGTTATTTGCATATTCTCACACTCACTACAAAGCCACTACCTTTATTTAGAATATATATATATATATATTAAAACTGAAAGGTAAATCAACGTTAATTTTCCTTGAAGGTTTTACGAATGATACCTACAAAGTTTTGATGTCAACTTTCTAGGTTTTTTTTTGGGCTTTATTTTTATAAATAGATCGAGTAGACGACAATCTCTTCACCGAGGCATAAAGCTCGTTAGGTAGGCATAAAGCTCGTTTGGTTGGCATAAAGCCCTTTCAAAAGAAAAATAGATTTTTTTTTACAGGCGACTCGTTTCTGGCAATAGCAAATTTTTTTTCCAGGCAATGGCTTCAGTAGCAGTTAACAGGCGAACTGGCTTTAGCGCCTTGCTCACAAACGAACACGCGAGATCTGGATGAGCGATTAGAAAGCTTGAAGTGACTTGAAGACTTATAGCTGGAGGAAGCCAAGGCAATCGTTCTAGGGAGAGCTCAAGCATGGAGGGAGAGTGGAGCCCCCGAATTGATTTATAGCCATGTTGGAGGGAGGTAAAAAGCACACACAAGCTAATGAAAAGCCAACAGGCACACACAAGCTAAAAGCTGAAAAGCCAACAGCAATCTAAAAGTAGAGGTTAAGAATTTTAAAAATTCCAGAAAAACTAAGAATAATCACAAAACTCCCACTGAACTCAATCCTAAAGCAATGTCTCTAGGAGAGCCAGTGCTAATAAACGTACTACTAAGGCATTAGAAAATTTATCAAAAAGCATACAAATGTTGACATTGTAAATATAGCCCTTGACTTTTATGGAGAGAGAGAGAATGCTTTAAAAAGAAAATTTCACAGCTAAACTCTCTTTAGTCTAGATTCAATTGTAAAATTTCTTGAAAATTTTCAAAGGTTGAGATTCATAAAAGAACCTCACTTTTTATTCTTCAAAATCTATGATTGAAATAACCGGTGGCAGCTTAACTTGTAGTCCCAATTTTCGGATATGGTTGCGTGCACGACTCGAGTTCCCTCCCACTGGCAGAAAAGATTATACGTGCACTACTTTCCGTTTTCCACATCTTTGAAACTTGTGGTAGAAATCACTGAACTCCGTGTGTCGTGAGTCGTCGCGACAGAACGGTTTCTCACTGGCTACAATGTACATCCTCTACATTGAAATGAACCCCTACTGCTGTGACGCTGCCAATCTTTGATACAACAGGGCCTTAAGCGAGCAAACTCAGCAAACCGCATCTGCATCGAGCGCACTCTAGATTTCCGAAAAGATTAATAGGTTAAGGTTCCTTCTCCCTTCGCTCCCTCCCAATCAATTAATCGACCTTCCACCCGAAACTTTCACGCAATCTCCCAGAACGAACAGAAGAGAGTGAATAGAGAGTGGGAAACACAAGCTCTGGAGTCTGTATAATTCGTTGCTCAATCTAGTCAAGCTTGACGTAGACAAACATCCTTTAGCAAGGTTATCTATCTCCAGAAGAGAGTGAATAGAATCTAGTCAAGCTTTACGTAGACTCAAACTGAGTCGAACGTGCTTCAATGACCCTGCAGGAAAACGTCCTTTAGCAAGGTTATCTATCTCTACGAACGAAGGTTAATATATAAATCCAGCAGATACGAAGCCTCTTCTGTAAACTTCTCGCCATGGCTCTTCACAAGCTCTCAATTATCTGCGTTGTATCTCTTTACCATCTTTCAACGCTCATCCGTTTTGCAGTGGCCCAGACTGTCGTTCTGCATGGTGGCACCTTTCAGACAATCTCTGGGACCTCTGCTTGCCTCGTTAGCAACCGCTTCACCGCCGCTTGTTCTTGTCCATCATCCTACACTCCCTCTTGCTTCGATGCACTTGTCTACTCCAACATCACTGTCGAAATTACCAACACTCTCTCTTCATCTTCTTCCGTGCGCATCAACTCCAGCTTCTGCATCTGCGAACGCACCGCTGGCCTCTCCACTGCTGCTGTCTTCGGAGGAGCTTTCCAGCAGGACGATCCCACATCTTGCACTGCTAATTGCCGCCACGCCAATCCTCACACAGCCTCCTGTTCCTGCCCTTCTGGCTTCCAATCAACCTCCCTGCGCTCTGTCGTATTCGGTGTGGGCACTGGCTGCACCGCTTCCACAATCGGTTCGCACATCGTTTTGTGCGTTAGATCCTCGACAGCCACAGCTGTTGGCACCATTAGCAGCGACAGCTCAACATTTTCCCTTAACGGCCAGACCGTCACGGCACCGGTGCTTAACAACTTCCATGGTGCCTATGCGATTTCAACAAACCAGTCCGCATTAAGGTGCCTTCTAAACAACACGGTGCCGATCCGTTCCTCTCGTTATCTAACCTCCATCAGCGCCGCAGGCTGCAATTGCCCTACCAGCGCGTGTGCTGCTTCTTTCTTCTGGCTCACGGATGTACTGGGCTCTCCCTTTCAATATCAGCGTGTGGCGATTTGCGAGTCTAGCATGCAGCTGCAGGTTGATCCTTCCACCCTTAACAACAAGGTAATGCTAGGCTACCAGAAGTGGCAGTCCACAGGTAAAAACAGCTTCAACACCGGATGGAACCACTGGAGCAACGCAGGTGAGTGGGATGGACTAAATCCTGCACGGCTTCAGGATTTTCTGATTTGTATAGCATCGTAGCATCTTTCTAATCTTTTCCAAAACCCTCGAGCAGGTGATCCAGTTCAATACAGCCTTGTGGATCATGCGGTGTTCGATGTTTGGCCTGACACAACCGAGTTTCCTACCTCTAATCTTAGCTCCGCAGCGCTTGCTCGACCTGACGGCTCCATCACGACGCTGTATGATGCTTTTCTGCCAGAGACTGCTGAATTACACCAGCAATGGCTACAAAACTATGGTCTTGATGGCGTGTGGCTGCAGCGTTTCTTGAGTCCATTGGCAGATCCCCGCTTTCTGAATGCTACTACCGTTAGTGCTGACCAAGTGAGGCAATACAGCGAGAAATATGGACGGGTGTTTGGAATCATGTGGGACGTATCTGGTACCATAGGCAATAGCACAGGTAACAACGTATACCCTTTGTTGCAAAGCGATGTACCTCGACTCCGGGATGGTCATGGAATCTTCAACAGTTCGGCTTATGTGAAACACAATGGCAAGCCCCTTGTGGCCATATGGGGCTTTGGTGTGAGAGACTCGATCAATGTCACAACTGCACTCAGCTGCATCCAACTGCTGAAGAATGCGGGCTTCGCTGTCATGGGTGGAGTATCGTTTAGCTGGCGAACACAAAATGGCTCAAATGGCCAAAACTTCTCCTCTGTGTACAATGCCTTCGACATCATCACTCCTTGGGCTGTTGGTGTATATAGTAGCCCAGCAAGTTACCTCTCCTTCGCCCCAGCTACGCAACTTGCAGATGCAAGCTACTGCACTCAGCTTTCGATCGAATATGCGCCCGTTATTTTCCCCGGTTTCAGCTGGGCAAACGCCAAGAATCATACTGCAGGAGCCGTGTTGAACCAGATCCCTCGTCTTGGCGGTGTCTTCTTGCAAACGCAGGCTGACAATTTGTCTTCCTCCGTGATGCAACAGTCATCCTTTTCCCATCTTTACATCGCCATGTTTGACGAATTCGACGAAGGTACCGCCATTGGCAAGGCAGCGGAGTCGTTCCTGGACAAGCCTGCCCAAGGATCATTCTTAGCTAACGACGCTGATGGTTACCATTTGCCCAATGACCACTATCTGTGCCTGGCAAGTCGTCAGACATATAAACAACACCAACCTTTGTCCATTAACTTTCCGTATGCATTCCGATCATCTTAATCCAGGCAATTGAAACAACACGAACCTCTGGGCATCAGCTTCCAGCTCGCCTCTCTGATTATCGTCTTTACTTGTAACTCACGTGGGTTCACCATCTAATGTTCTATCATTTCGTGGACTCATCTTCGGTTTCCATTCCCATAACAAAACCACTTTGAGGCTATTGAACTCGGGATATTATAATCCTTTTCCAACTTTGACTTTATTCTAAATCATAGGTATTTTACCATAATCCTTTGCAAAAGTTTTTGGCCTGCCCCGAGCTGCATATAAGAAAGTAAAATCTCAGGTTCCTGCTCGTGTTTCTATAAGCACGAGTCCCAGGCATCATTCTCATCATTTTGCGTCTCTGCTAAAACACCCGGCAGCATTGGAGAGAGATTGGAGACGGCAATAGCATTGCCTCAGCCATGTCATCCAAAACAAATGGATTATCAACGATGAGAGCTTGCAAAAAGCAACAAAATAAGGCCCACTTCTGGATTCTGCAGGGCTTATTTTTCTTCCAAAAAGTTTCAAGAGAATTTGAAATGAAGGTTTCTCCATTTTGTAAGTGAAAAATATTATAATGTTAATCTAAATTGTCGAATGCGTAGATAATTATAATATGCTATGTAATTCCAAATTAATGTTCCAAATGAGTAGATGCGCAATGTTAAGTCGATAATTCACAATCTTATATACTTATCTAAGATAAAAGTATATCTCTAGGGAAATTTTTGCCAATAGAGGGTAAATAATTCCTTGAGCCATGAAATACACAATGTGTGATGTCGAATGTAATATTTGGGTGTAAAAGTCAACTATCGCATGCTCCCAATGATAAAATTATAACTCAAATTTAATGCTCTCTAACATAAGATAAATATTGTTTACTAATAAATATTTGAAGTTATTAAATGAATTCTGAATGAATTGTTGATTTCTTGTAGTGCACCTCTTTTCAGTTCGGTATGCAAAACTATTATGTTTTGATATCAACAGGGTGTCCTTGCATCTTCAACTACATTCATATTTTGGTACCCTGAACATCTACATTTAGTGACTTATTGACCATATAAAAGTCTTTCATCTAATATGAACATACTTTTCTTCCCTCCCATTGCATTGTTTCCTTATATTCTCGTATTCAACTCATACACATTATACATTTTGTAGTATTATGGTGTGATGTTAATGCATCATCACTCCATGAATATTTTGATGCCCTTCATCCAAATACATTTGAAAATAAATCCAAATATACGTGTATGTTGCTTGCTATATTATCAATCCAAAAGGAAGCCATCTAGACTAACATAATTTGCTTCACTCCCATTTTCCCTTCATAACATTCTACTTTTGTAGTGCAAGTATGGCAGAATATCCAACAATGGTAAAATATCAACACTAGACACACATAGTTATCATAAAAAGATGATCATGGTTGAAGAAAGTATGTATGAATCGAAAGAAACAGAGATTGAAAATGTCGAATAAGAACAAAAAATATGCTTTAGGTGATGTAACAATAAAAAAAAATGCTACCACATGCCATTGGCACAACATAAATCTATTCACAATAGAAATACATTCTTAGATGCATTGTTGAGATTCAAACTACCAAAGGAAAAGTATCCCCATTGCCATCACGATATGATCATTTACCATTCGTATATTATTACTCTACTCGTAATTGATGTCGAATTCCCCATGAATCATTCCTTCCACTCCAATATGACTATGCAATGCTAAGTTGGCATTTATAAAGAATTCAATTTATTTGTCAAACATCTACACTATGCAAATGGTTTAAATTTGAAACTCTATACATATGACCTACAACCATATCTAGTACCATTATTGAAGCTCTTTGTAGGCTTATTTTAGTCTACTCAAATCCGCCTTAGGCTACTTTTAGTGAGACATGTGCATGCTTCTATATGTTTATGCTTCTACATGTTTTCTATATGCTTCTATACATTTCTATATGTTTATGCCTAATATAAAATTAAAAATTTATTTTATGCTTGTATGTTGTGGTAGTTTCTCAAAATTTGATGTTAGGGTGTCTTTAGAATGTAATCATGGCGCCATTGCTCTATTGGATCTTTGGATTCGGTGGAGTAAGAAAAGCGTCGTGATTGCATCTCTAAATATACTTTTATCAACAATTTAAGATGTCAACAAATATGTCCTTAGTGTACTCTGAGGCTTCCATAATGGTGTGGCTGCTCTTTCCAACCAACGTGGTTGGGTGGGGCAGGAATGCATCATTGTGGTAGTCTCTCAAAATTTGTGGTGAGTGCATCTTTAGAATGTAAACATGGCGCGATTGCTCTATTGAATCTTCGGATTATGTGGGGTATGAAAAGCATCGTGATTGCATGTCTATCTTATTTTTATCAAGAATTTAAAATGAAAATATATAGTCCTCAGTTTATTTTGAGGCTTCCATAATGGTGTGGCTGCTCTTTCTAACCAACATGGTTGGGGTGGGGTAGGATAGCATCGTTGTGGTAGTCTCTTAAAATTTGATATGAGCATGTCTTTAGAATTTTATCATGGCACCCTTGCTCTATCGGATCTTGGGATTCGGTGGGGTACAAAAAGCATTGTGATTACATCTCTAAACTTATTATAATAAATAATTTAAAATGGCAATAGATGTGTCCTCAATTTATTTTGAGGCTTCCATAATGGCGTGGCTACTCTTTCCAACTGACATGGTTGGGATGGGGTAGGAAAGCATCGTTGTGGTAGTCGCTTAAAATTTGATGTGAGCGTGTCCTTAGAATGTAATCATGGCACCATTTCTCTATCAATGGATCTTTGGATTCAGTGGGGTATGAAAGCATCGTGATTGCATCTCTAAACTTATTGTTAAAAAGAATTTAAAATGGCAACATATGTGTCCTCACTTTATTTTGAAAAGCGTCATGATTGCATCTCTAAACATCTTTATATAAACAAATTAAAATGGCAACATATATGTTCTTAGTGTATTCCAAGACTTCCATAATTGTGTGGCTGCTCTTTCCATTCGATGCATATATATGTCATTGTGGTAGTCTCTTAAAATTTGGTGTGAATGTGTATGTAGAATGTAACTATGGTTTTTTTTAAATCATGATTTTTTTGTTATAATCATAATTGGAGCATGTCTTCATTCATCGCATGTTGATTGAAAAATGTTCAGAATGCTGTAAAGAGTATCTATTTGGATGGATCATACAAAGTGTGATAGTCGGTCAGAAGAAAGAAGAGACCAAGCATGAGAGCAGATTAAAAGGCCAGGACAAAGCATTGCTCAATAAGGTCATTACGGAATGTATGTTAGTGTTCATAAGTGCCTTATCTCAAAAGGAAATGGAGAGGATTACACAAAGTGACCTAGCTATATTCTAGATGAAGTTAGACATTGCCATAGAGGTTGAAAAGAAGTTGAATGATATGCAAAGATCAGACCTTTTGGTTGCTTCAAATTGAGAGAAAGAGGGATTGGAGAGATTGAATGCATACATTGGTGGGCTTCTAGATGCTTATCAAAAGCATCTTTCACCTCTTACCCACAACAAGAAGTAGACAAGCCTAGATAGTATACTCGCATACACTTTGGCTAAACAGAAGGACTAGAATATGTGCGACGGGGCTAGCAATGAGGCTAAAATAGGTGAATTGACAAATAAGGCTTGGAGATCTTTTGCCCAAAGGTCCCTTATTGATGCACACTAGTTTCTTGAAGAGACACAAGCTATGCCTATCATGGAAACATGTAATGCGCATGAGTTCACATATTTTTGCAGGTTCAGTGAATGAATTTATAGAAAAAGGTGAAAAAATTGCCAGTGGAACTACATGTAAGGTCAAGGTAAAAGGTGTCCCGGGATTGCATGAGTATTTTCACTTCATGGGCAAGCACTTTCATGGGAGCAATGAAAACATTATGCCAAAAAGGTTACGAGAGCTGGCAGTTGCAATTAAGCACCTAGTATTGGTGTGTGCATTGGATGAGACTAGAAAGACTCCCAATTGGGTTATAACACCATATTTTAATGGTGGTACATTAGATGACTTCTTGAAGCAACTTCCTGCATCTATTGGGAGAAATGCATAGAACGTGGATCAGCACTTTGAGGGACATAAGCATAAAAGGACCAAAGAATGTGATCCAAAGAGTGATAGTGCTCAAAAGAATTGATTTTTTAACCAATGTTACGATTGATGTGGCCCATCCTTTAGCGTTGGGACTTGTAGCATTGCATGAACATGGTTGGATCTATTGTGACTTGCATCTTTGCAATGTCATTCTGAACTAGTCTCCCAAAGGACATGTTTGGATAGGGATTATTGATTGGATCCATGCTTTTCTCTTCAATGATAAAAGAGGTCCCTTGATGTGGGCCAAGGGACTACCAGAACTAGAGGATGATTTCAAGGCTCATGTCAAAAAGAAAAAGAAATCTTTCCAAGCTTACAAGTGGCTTACCCCAGAGCTTTTGGACCCATCAGTGTCTTCTCTATACTCTCTCGCTTTGGATATTTATGCTCTTGGTTAGATTTTCAAAAAATTAGCATGTTTTGCAGAGGATGCATTGGGAGTTTCAAGAGTTGCACCTATTGTTCTAGACTGCAAAAGAGCATTAATGATGCACCTAAAGACCATGAGTAGTTCTATGATGACACTGTTGAACAAAGAACAACTTCTGAGATTATCGAATGCTTGAGTCGGCTTGGGTGTAAAGTAGAACTTTCCATGAGACCCATGGCAGAGATGGAGTTGAATATGTTTTCCTAAGAACTTAATTATGATCAAATTCTTGTACTTAACAATTAGATATATTGTGCAGTACAATATCTTATATATATTGTGTGCCCAAAGTGGAACTCCTCAAAGTGGAATATATATTGTGTGCCCAAAGTGGAACTCCTCAAAGTGGAATATATAGTGTGTGCCCGAAGTGGAACTCCTCAAAGTGTGCTCCACAGTCTTCAATTACAAGGGAAGAAGCATCTTGACCTTTGGGTGGATGGAAACTTGGAACGAGTACAAAAGTTGAAGGGAACACCTTTGGGATTGAAGGAGAGGAAAAGACAATTGCAATCTATGGATGTATTGTCAACCAATAGTGGTGCCCAAAAGAGGAGAATACGGGCTGCAAGGTTAGTTCCCTAAAATTTCAATGAAATTTCTTACTCCAAAATATTTGTGGTGTTGCATTCTTTCCACTAGAACTAATTTGTACTCTACTTTAGGAATTTCATGGAGGATGAAGGGCCTCGTGCAAGCAAAGGAGGTGCTTGGAGCTTGTGATGTTGCTGGTGTAAGTCGTGAAGCTTACAACTCCGTTTTTTAAAATTTTCAAGTCTACTATGGAGGAAAAGTATAAGATATCTACAATGCCATTGCCAACACCGTGGTCTATAAGGCTTGCACGTCAAGAAACAAACCAATGTGCTAGAGAAAAGCTTGGAGGATACCATTGTGTAAGTGGCACAATGACTTGGAAGAGTAAAAAGAAATCTAGCATCCAAACGTTTGAGATGAATGCTTTCAATAATGTTTACGTGGATGTAGAGAATTTGCAGAGAGCCATTGTCAAATTCTATGGGATGAGAGAAGAAGGTAGGAGAAATTCCCTCTTCATATTCAACTTCATTCCTTCTCATTTCTATATCCTTACTGTATTTCTCTTTCATTGTACAGATGGCAAGCTAGTATTTGTTATAAAAGAGCACAAGCTAGAGAGGGTGAGCATTTGTATTATGAACGATGCCTTGCATTTAGCTTAATGGGATGAGGAAGTTGAGCAGGGTTTCTCAGTCAAATCTGAGGACATATGGTGGCTTACAGCCTTTGAGACCCCAAAGGAGTGCCACGAGACATTGAAGTGGGTTTTGGAGAGAACTGGCATCCTGTCGATTATTCGAAGACAAGAGGCAGGGCAAACATTAATAGTAGATGGGCATGGAACATTTCAAGTTGAATGGCATCTAGCTAGTGATTTGAAGACCCTTAAGTGCTTGTATGGTTGTGATACAAGTGCAGATGTAAAATGGACATGCTTGTATTGCACCCACCCTCAGAAGATGCAAAAGGGAAGCCTACAATGGGAAAATGACATCCTTTCTTGCACCCGAAGTGCAGCCCCTGATCGTCACAAAAAGGATCCTAAGTGGGACCCCATTCTACCAATTCCATTGGAGCCAGTACACGTGTGTACTTTGCATGCTGAACTGCGTATACCTGATAAGTTACTCTATCTCCATCTAGTTTATGCTTGGAATTTGAGGCCACAGCAAGTATCTGCACAATGCATTGCAAAAGTTGAAGAACTACTCTCACTAATGGGACTTTACAGGGGCAATGTGAAGCTTAAGTAGGACAAGAAACAATCAGGAAAGACATAAAATCTTCCTGCTAAAGTATCCATGGATGGAGGAAAGGCAAGGAGGTCCTTGTCCAACCACAATGCTGATAAATAAAAACATACATTGGCTCAAAGCACCCTAGATTGGGAGTACTGGAAAGCTTTGTGTGAGTGCACTACAAATCAAGCTTCACATCTGCGAATCGCTACTTTGAGAGCAAAACTCTGGACAAAGCTTGATGCATTTATAAAGTTGCTTAGACAAGGTCAAACATATGAGCTTTATTATGAGAGATTCAGGATAGCATTGGGAGAATTCATATCATTGATGGTAGAAGCATGGGGGGAGTCACATATTACACATTACATGGTAATCATCCTTAGGTTAAAATTTTGTGCTTTAAACTTGAGTCAGTTTATGTTTCTAATACAATGTTTTTGTTTATTGCATATTCTTTACGCACATGCACCATGGTTTATGGAGCAATGGGGCCCTCTGTCCATTTGGAATACTCAAGGAATAGAGAAATCACACTACAAAGCAAAGGCAGCATACTTCAAGAATACAAGGCATGGGGGTGGTATTATGCGAAGCAATGCACTACACAAAATGTTCGATTGGTTTTATAGATGTCTCGAGGCCAGGACTCTCAAGCGCGATAAGGTAGAGGTCTCAAGTCTCGCAAAAGCGGTTCAACATGTTAAGAAGACAAGGAGATGTGCTGCTTGGAAGTCCTCAATAGGGAGCCAAGGGGTTGTGCTTTAGTTGCAATGTAGAGTCAAACAGGGGAGGCATTGGGTCCTAAGAGAGCCCCAAATGTAAAATGTTTGATGAATAAAGTTAACACTATTTTGAGTCAATTATAGATTCCAAAATTCACAAATTTGTTTGGAAATTACAGAATTGCATGTGGACATGGCAGGGCGGAGGGGTGAGTGGGTTGGGAGGGAGGGTGGTGAAGATTAAGTATTACCAAACTGGCGACGACAAAAGACTGGGGGGAGGGGGTGCACTCAAAAAACCTTAATTTAAAAGAAAAACCCTAAAGTGCTTTTAAAATGACTATATAAAGCAATTCAAAACCCTAAAATCCCTCATTTCTATGGCACAAGTTAAACAAACTGCTAGACCCACTGGACGCCATTTAGACTCTACTCGTTGTCCTCACAACTCCATGGCCTCCGAACACACTACAAGCCCCAGTGGCCAAGAGGGCAATGATCAAGAGGGATTTGAAGGCGGTTCTCATCATCAAGAGTCGAAGCAACCCGAGTCCCCACCATTTGACTCTCATGGGGGATCCCAAGGATCTTAGCACCATGAGGAATCCCAGCATGAGGAAGGATCGAAGGACGATCAGGGGTCCTCTCAGTCCTTCCACACAACTAACCGTGGAAGTAGAGAGGTCTCCCAAGAGGGGCAAAATAGTCCAGTCAATCCTGATCAACTGCCCCTCCCTCCTCCATGGGGTCCTAGCATGGAGCATCTAGAGCAACAAGGGGAGCAAGAAAGGCAAAGAGAGGAGATGGAGAGATTACAGGGGCCACAACAAGAGGAAGTATTTGGCAGGCTCGCAGATATAATGAACCTCGGCCCCAATCCTCCAACCAAGTAGACCGCATGGAAGAGCACCATCAACCCTCTGTGCCTCGAAATTATCAGATATGAGGAGCCTCTAGTACAAGCTGAGCAAGAGCCTCAGCCTACTATCTCACAACCTCATGAAAAGGAAAAGAGACCAAGGACAAAGCAAACCCCTAGGTGCGACAAGCCACCTCGAAGGACCCAGCAGACACAAGAAGAGGAGTCTGAAGAGGTGGTTGCAAGGGAGGAGAGGCGAAAGAAGTTCAAAGCAGACCTTTTTCAGCTTTCCTATCTCGTAGCCTCTGTCTACTTCTCTTGCAAGCCATGACAAGCTGCATCTTGCCATTGATGCCATGGCAAAAACCAGTGAACCACTAGAATGGAACCTCTAAAACAGAGCTAGCTAGCTTGTGAGGAGAGCAAAGAATAGAAGACAACTTACCCGAGTCGTCCAACCTCAATGTTTTTATGCACCACCTACTGCTACATGTCCTTTGGGCTGCAAGGGTCGTCAACATCTCAATGTCGATTCTCCTTAGGGGGAGGGAGGTTTTAGGTGCGTGTTGACGGGCATGATTGATGAGCAAGGATTACAGTGTAGGTTGCAAGGCAGTGTAGGTTGCGGTATTCAAAGACTTGCAGGCGGGAGATGTGAAAATTTGAAATTCGTGAGAGTGGCAAAATTTTTAGCCTTCGGTGCTTCTCCCCTCTGATGATAGATGTCATCAAATTTGGATATCCAAGCAAGTGCAATGTGGCCTAAATTGCTTCAAAACACAAATAGACCAAAGGGCACACTATCGGGTTTGATGCTATGTATGATGAAATGCAATGGCCTTTAGCATGCTTGTGAACCATATAGCAAGCAAGTGCATGAAAAAAGATCCAATACAAAATTGTAAATAGTGTTGAATTTATTAAAATATCTTTGCAAGCAAGTGATGGAAAAAGATCTAATACAAAATTGTAAATAGTGTTGAATTTATTAAAATATCTTTGCACATGCAGAATTGTAGATTTTCAAATTCTCTCATTCTAGGGTGAATCTAGATACCAATGTCACCAATTATCAATATTTAAGAACACCATGTAGTAGTTCTTGACTAGTTTGAAATTCAAATTTTCAATTCGTTTTGGTTTTCGACAAATCAAGAAAAAGTTATGGAGCGTGCCCTCAAATGGGTGTGCATAATTTTAGCACAATATTGGACACCCCTTAAACCATACCTAAGGTTCTCAATTAGGTGTGTCCTCGGGTTGAGGAGAAGCTCACATAGTGTACTTTTGAATGATTAATTGATTGCATGTATGTGCAAAACAAAATTTTGATGTTTTTGAACGAATCGTTACATCCTATAGTCTTCAGGATGCATGATTCATATGCAACATTGCACTTTTAATGCTTTAACGCTCTTGTTCCAAATCTTTATTCCATATTTTTTGGGTCTCATGTTCAAGATTAGAATACATACTACAACTTGCAAGGGCCAATCCAAGCTACTAGCTAGCCCAACCAAGCTGGAGACCAAGTCAACAAGTCTAGGTTGACCATGTCCATTGAGTAATGCATAAGTTATGGGTCAAGCAAGATACCTATATACAAAAAAGGCCCTGAAATTCACCAAAAATGGCTACACCCAAGCAAACAATGACCCTTAAAAGTCATCCTTTTAGTTAAGATGCTTTCTATCAAGTTTTGAAGGGCATTACAAGAAATTTTTTCCAATGTGGCACTTCTTTTTGAAGATTCATTTTACTCCTTCCCTTCTTGAGAAGGACAAAGTTCCCCCTTTGAAGGTCATTGCATCCTCAAATTTAGGAAAAGGGATTTCTAGTTATACAATTTGCATAGAATTATACTTACATACGGGGATCCCTCTTTAACTTAAGAGTGCCTTCTTGTTTAGTGCTAGCCTTTGTCACATGGATGAGTTTGTCCTTCACCTCCAGAGCAACTCGGTATGAAGACCTTTGCATAAATGGATGCTCAAGTATGTGTGGGTGTGTGAATTTGTGTGTGGGACTCATGTGAGAATATATGTTTATACTATGGTCTACACACACTATTGGACACTGAGGACATTAGTGGGGATGTGATAGTAGCTAGTCCCTACTATGCGTGATGGAGTTTGTGGTTTTCAATCTTATGAGTGATATTGTGAGATTGAAACTACACTAGAGTTGTAAGTTTAGAGGATGAGTTTGGGCATGTTCTTGGATTCATCTAGATATATGCTCTAGTAACTTACCTAATATTTGGAGAGCATGCCTTGTAACGTCCTCTGAGTCCCTCCCCCCTGCCCTATGTATTCCCCCTAGTCTTGAACCCTCTCGACTCCCCTCACACTCTTGCTCACCTTTGTCAACTTTCTCTCACGTCCTCTCCCACTCTCCTCCTTCCTTGCTCACATAATTGCCTCTTAGCTCCTCGTTCCCTCTTTTGCTCAACTGTAGCCTATTATTTCCATTGCCACTCCCCTTATTAACCTCTTGCTCACCCATCCCTTCTCCAACTCCTATCCACTCCCCTCACTCACTTGTTCACTGGTGCCTTGGGGGTGCCTCCTCCTCCTCCCTCGACTCTCATCTCCTTGCTCACTAGTGCCTCCTCCTCCTGTCTCTCAATTCCCTCACCCCCTTACTCACTTGCATCCTTCCCAATCCCTCTCAACTCCTGTTACCCTTTGCTTTAAATGTGTCACCCATCTTTATTAATGTGCCTTTCCCCCCACACAACTCCTCTTTCTCCTTTCACTGCTTTGCACTTGTTGGTAAGTGATGTTGAGCCTAGTGACCAACTAACCCCTTCATACCCTTCCATGTCCATGATTGAGCCTCCAAGGTTCCCCCAGCATAAGGACATGTGTGTGAACTTGGATTGACATGGAAGCCACATTCCAGACTTCACATGGCATTGATGATATGGTGAGGATATGGCCTTGATATGGCATTGGCTAAGGGGACCTTTTGGGAGCCCATGGGTTAGGGAAAAAGGGATAGGTTGGTTTACATAAGGGATATAGTAGAGATGGAGCTCTCAAGATTGACACATGGTTGTCGGCATGTAGACAGGCTCTCCCAAACATGTGGGTAGAGTGTTGAAATACAAAGTAGAGTTTGCAAGTATGTGGGAGGCACAACAACTTGACATTTAGGCATAAGACGAGCTTGTGTTTTGGCTAGGAGGAGCCTTGACCATCGGACATATGTTAGAGCTAGCACAAGACTATGTATGGGTATGCTCATCAAAATGTGAGGTGGTGCATCCATGCAAGATCTCCCTACCTTGAACTTAGGAAATAATTGCCACCTTTCATCTCAGTGCATGAGTGAAATGATTAACTTTAGCATCAACCATATGAACCACACGAGAGGATAGTTGGTGAGTGCTAATCTCTTTTAATTTAAGGTAGCCCACTGCCTTGACACTCCCTTTTCTTACATGCACTTATAGACCTCACAAAAACATATTCCATTGGTTGACCAATATTCATGCTTGTATCTTTTCTCATATCATAGGTATAAAATGGGCTTCACGGGCTTGCTCTTATATAGCCACCACTAGTAGTCGGTTAGACCCAATTGGGTGACTGACCCAGTCTGCCCAAAATGGCCGGCTGGGGGTCGGTCCCGTAATAGGCCACCGACCACACGATAGAATCGGTGCGCAAAACAGAGCAACTAACCTATGGTTGCCGTTCGGCCCACAGCCATTCGGGATAATCTGGGGCTCCAAACGGGCCCCACAACCCAAGAGTGGGGGCTGCCTCGGGAAATGCTCCATCTACCCTCAGTGCGGTCAGTCATGGGATGCCTTCCCACACTTGCATGTAGCCTAGTTGGCAGTGTCCCAACTCTATCTGAAGCCGTCTAGCCATCAGGCCATACATGGCCCCCATCTGGTGTCCAAACCAGGACCTACCGGATAACCGAGCTACTCAAATGCCTTCTACTCGTATGGGGGGCTTACAAGTAGAGTTAGCTGGTTCCCGCGTAGTCACATGAGAGTGGAGCATTGATATCTAACACCCCCCCTCAATGTCCACCCACAAGTGAACTTACTTTTTCGGCCCAATGCCAAGTCGATGGAGATGCCTCTCTAGCAAGTCTCTTCCAAGAGCCTTCATGAAGATGTCTACAGCATTCTCTGTAGTCAGACAGTACACCAAATCGACCTCTCCATCCATGATGAGCTTGCGTACAAAGTGATATTGAATCTCAATGTGTTTTGTGTCAGCATGGAACACAGGGTTCTTTGCAATCACCATGCAACTCTGATTGTCACATGATAACTGCATAGTGTCAGCATGGAACACAGGGTTCTTTGCAATCACCATGCAACTCTGATTGTCACATGATAACTGCATAGGCTTGTTCTGCACTGCACCCATGTCTCCTAAAATCCTCCTCAACCACACTGCCTCACAAGAAGCAAAACATGTTGATTTATACTCAGCCTCGGTAGAAGAAAGAGCAATTGTGGGTTGCTTCTTGCTGACCCATGACACAGCTCTAGATCCAAGTGAGAAACAATAACCTGTCACTGACCTCCTGCTGTCCACGTCTCCTACCCAATGGTGCACAGATTTTGGATCTTCAAGGGAAGGTCATTGGTAAAGGTGCACAGCACAACAACATCTACGAACTCTTAGCTTTTAGTGCTCGAGCGGATGTGAAGAACACTAAGCTATGGCATGAGAGGTTTGGTCATCTAAACCTTAGTTCTTTAAAGGAGATGCATAAAAGTGGAATGATTGCAGACGTACCAGAAATTACAGATCTGCCCGATGTATGTGAAGCTTGCATGATGGGCAAGTAGCATCGGCATCCCTTTCCTAAAGAGGCCAGCAGGGCAAAGGCTCCTCTAGAGATCGTTCACATGGACCTCTGCAGAATGATGGAGATGGAAGCTTTGGGTGGTTCCTACTACTTCATGATGCTGATCGACGACTACAGTAGAAGGATATGGATATACTTCCTGAAGACTAAAGATGAGGCTTTTAGTAAGTTCAAAGAATGGCATGCAATGGTCGAGAAAGAATCAGGGAGGAAGGTGAAGAAGTTGGGATCAGACAGAGGTGGAGAGTTCACATCAAATGAATTCAAAAGTTACTATAAAAGTCACGAGATAAAGAGGCAGAAACCCCCGCCACATACATCACAGCAAAATGGAGTAGCAGAATGCAAGATGGACGTCATCTGCGAAATGGGCAAGAGTATGATGAAAGGGAAAGATTTGCCAAAGACTTTCTAGGCTGAAGCATGTAACACGGTAGTTTACATTCTAAATCGTAGCTACAGGAAGGCTGTGAATGGGATGACTCCACTGCAGGCCTTTTTTGGTAAGAAACCTTCAGCTGCACATTTCAGAGTTTTTGGATGTGATTGTTTTGTACATGTCCCTGATGCTAATAAGACCAAATGGGAATCGAAGAGCCGAAAGTGTATTTTCTTGGGCTACAGTGAAGAGGGGAAGGATTACCATCTCTATAACCCTGTTACCAAGAAGGTAATAGCAAGTCACGATGTGGTCTTCTCAAAATAGCAGCATCAATTGGAGGAGAATGCTTCCTTCCCAGACAACTAGGACCAGGATATCCATCCAATACCACCACTGATAGCAGACCGAACTCCCCCAACGGTGCTTGGGAGGATTCAAGATAAAGAAGCTGAAGAAGAGCCTGCAGAACCACAACGGCAACGGCCATTCCCGAAGTGGGTAAAGTAGCTTTTGGATGGCAGAGAACCTCTAGCCATTGAGGAGGAACCATCCGAACACGGCCGGTCCAAGAGATTAGAGGAGCAAAGAAGGGCGCAAGAACACTTGGTCAACTATGCTTTGATGATAGAGGTGATCCGTGCTGATGAACCCAAGTGTCTTGAAGAGGCATAGGGTGATGATAGGTGGATGGAGGCTATGCAGTCAGAGTATGGCTCCATAATGAAGAACAACACTTGGGACCTTGTGGATCGACCACCAAAACGCAAGATAATCGGCACCAAGTGGGTGTACAAGACCAAGTATAAGTCCGACGGCATGTTGGATAAGTACAAGGCTCAACTCGTGGCAAAAGGATTCGCATAGATACATGGTTTTGATTATCAGGATACTTTTGCTCCCATAGCTCGACTAACCACAATTCACAGTGTTCTGGCTTTAGCAGCCTAGGGAAGTTGGCCCGTGTTTCAGATGGATGTAAAGTCTGCCTTTCTGAATGGAGATCTCAAGGAGGAGGTATACGTGGAACAACCACCAGGTTTTGTGATCCCCAGTTCAGAAGGTAAAGTCTATAAATTGATGAAGGCACTTTATGGGTTGAAACACGCCCCACGAGCATGGTACTAACAGATTGATGCCTACTTTCTGCAAAATGGGTTCAAGAGGAGCCCATCTGATGCAAATTTGTATATCTTCAGAGAAGGAGGCAGGTGTATGATCATGGTCCTTTATGTGGATGACCTTTTCATAACAGGGAACCATGAAGAGAAGATCTCGCAGACAAAGCATTTGCTAGGAAGAGGGTTTGAAATGATAGACCTCGGATTGATGCATTTCTGTTTGGGGATTGAAGTTTGGCAAGAGCCTAAATAGATCTTCATTTCATAGCTAAAGTATGCTGGAGAGATACTAAAGGCATTTGGCATGGCTGCATGCAAGACAGTTGGCACCCCTATGAAGGTTGACGTGAAGCTCTCAAACGAGGATTCATCACCACTGGTGGACGAAGCGAAGTACAGAAGGCTTGTGGGTAGTTTGATTTACTTGTGCAACACGTGGCCAGACATGAACTTTGCCGACTGGTGTACTAAGCAGGTTTTCCAATAAGCCCTGGGAGAACCATTGGAGGGCAGGAATGCGGGTGCCGAAATACATCAAAGGCACACTTGATTATGGCATCACCTATACCAAGGGCAACATCTCGACCGGATTCTGTGACTCAATTCTTATCGAATTGAACTTTGAGGTCCTGATCCATGATCGCAGAAATGGACAACAAGTTCCTCTTGATATCTGGCACATAAAGAACATCGGACAACTATTTTACAACTCCATCTGACTTGAGAGCAATCATACCTTTTCCTTTTGCTGGACATTTTGTATCATTGTCGACTGCTACCAGGATGTCATTTCCTACCAGCTGTAGAGAGGTATACTAATCCTTCCGATTGGTCATGTGGCACGATGCACCACTATCAATGATCCAAGGTTCATTCGTAGGTACATGAACTGCCTCTGTGCAGATCTCCTCAATTGCTACGAACAGCTCTACTGGTACTGCTTGCGTGCTGTTGCTGGACTCTTTCTTTACTCCATTCTTCTCATCTACAATCTTCTTTCGGCACTCATTCTGCTTGTGCTCTACCTTGTTGCAATAGAAGCACTTGATCTTCTTCTTTCTCTTTTATCATCACAAGAAGATGGGTTACTAGAGTCCTTACCCTTACCTTTCTTTGATCCAGCATAGAAAGCCGAATCTTCTCCTGTCCTCGTCTTTTGACACATCTCCTCCTCCAAAAGCATCGTGCTGAAATCCTCAAAGTTGAGGGGCAGATTTCTGTTCTGCGTATTCAGTGCCATAATAAGACCATCGTACTTTGGTGGGAGAATCCATATGCACCTTTGTGCTAGATTCTCGCTGGTGATGGTGATGCCAATCGCAGTGATCTGATCGCACAGATTCTTCACCCTGGTGATGAACTTCTCTACCGCTTTAGACTCAGACAGTTTCTCATTCGTGAGTTGAGTCTCCAAATGCTGAATCCATGTCTGATTCGTGGCCTCGTACTAATTTTTCAAGACCGTTCATGCCTTCTCCGCTGTGGTGACATGTTGAATTAATGCCATGATGGAATCACTTACATTGTAGACAATAGAACACAGTGCATCTGCATTTCTTCTTGTCCACGTGAGAATCTCATCCGCAGTTGGTACTATCTGTTGTCCTGCAGTTGGTCTTGCAACCGGCTTCACGTCCACCCCAGTAGCAGTATCCCAAAGCTCGTATGCGCTTAGGATGGTCTTCATCTTGAACTTCCAAAGTGAATAGTTAGTGCCGTCCAACTTTTTGCTTTCACCGAACAATGGGATTTGCAATCTTGCGGGCTGGGCCATCTCTCACAATCAGCTCGCAAATAGAAACACACTACCAAATCTACTTGCTAGAGTCCAGGCTCTGATACCATGTAAGAAAACAATACAACGTCTATGCTCAACAGATAATAGGATCTCGTATGCAAGAGAGAAAACAGATAGTATGGAGAATAAAAAATTTGATTACTGTAGAACTGATACAATAGATGGCGCTGCCTCCTAGCCGTGCACTCCTATGAGAAGCTTCAATGGCATGCTGGAAACAGTAGAGGATGGAGGCTGGATGCTAAGGAATCAGGGTTGCTGTAGCCAGTGATAAAATGGGCTTCACAGGCTTGCTCTTATATAGCCACCACTAGTAGTCAGTTAGACCCAATTGGGTGACCGACCCAGTTCGTCCAAAACGGTCGATTGGGGATCGGTCTCGTAATAGGCCACCGACCACACGATAGAATTGGTGCGCAAAATAGAGCAACTAACCTATGGTTGCCGTTCGGCCCACAGCCATCCGGGATCATCTAGGGCTCCAAACAAGGCCCTGTAATGGACTGCCCCAGGAAATGCTCCGTCTACCCTTAGTGCGATCAGTCATGGGATACCTTCCTGCACTTGCATGTAGCCTAGTTGGCAGTGTGCCAACTCTATCTGAAGCCGTCTAGCCATGAGGCCACACATGGCCCCCATCTGGTGTCCAAACCAGGACCTACCAGATAACCAAGCTACTCAAATGCTTTCTCCTCATATGGGGGGCTTACAAGTAGAGTTAGCTGGTTCTCGCATAGTTACATGAGAGTGGAGCGTTGATATCTAACACCCACACTATCACTCGAATGTGTACAAAGAAGATGCAACACGAGTGAAGGCATTTACTTTTTTTTTTTTTGCCGAAAAAACAGTGCTAATTATATTACTTCGAGAACAAGATACAAGAGGTCAGCTTATAGCTGACGGGCTGCGTTCACAAACCGGACGCAGCCCAAAAGGTAGCATAATAGATCATACTCTCACGGAGGGATATGCTGAGTGTGAATGAACAGCCATCGGGGTGGTGAGTAGTGCCACCGAAGGCCCTGCGTAGTCTGCTCGAAGAAGAGGCTCTGTGTGTCCCAAGCCTGGAGGAAGCGTCTCCGCTTCTCCTGACCGGCCCGGGAGTCTCCCTGAATCTGGTCCCACTGGCCTCTGAGGGTATGAATAATCTCACTCCAAATCTCCGCCATGATCTGGGCAGTCGATAAGGAGGTGCCACCGAGGATCTGCGCGCAGCGCGAGGTCCAGATGTGCCATCCTGTAATGCTACTGATAATCTCCCAGACTGGCTGCCGCTCCCGAACTCCTGTATCAGCCTCTGCTAGGTGCTGTGGGATACCCTCGAGCGGCCCCCACGTCCCCTGTGTGATAAGGAAAGTGGGGTCCTGCTGGCATGCCTCGAACAAGTGATGAAGACCAGGTGCGGTGCTGCACCAACAGAACGCGCCCCAAGTGATCACTCCTAGCTCTGGTGCTGCACGAGCAAGAAGCCCGAAAGTCCACCTCCACACTTCCTGGGCGCGCGTGCAGCTCCACAGGCAGTGTTTTGGTGACTCCTCATCCGCATGGCAAATCTGACAGCAACCGTCCTAGCCTATCTGCCTCAACCAGCTCCCCACTGGAAGACCTTTGTGGGTAAGAAGCCACAGGAAGTATGAGATCTTCCGCGGCCGCCAGCTCTCCCACAAGGCCTTCCAGAATGCCTGCAAAAAGAACCTGGAAATACCCTGTGCGTACCAGCTAGGACGCTGGGTGGGGGGGCGGCTCTGCATCCTCCCGAGAACTCGCCTGCCCAGAGTCGTGCTGTAAGCGAAGAAGGAAGTCGGCCCCTGTCCTGTCACAATCTCTGGCCACCACCACTCTCCTGGGTCCCACTCAAGTTCTGACAAGGCCCGCCCCTCCCAGAGCCAAAGACGCCAAAGCTGCAACTGGTCCTGCTCGATACTAGGGTCGGTATGCCAGACCTTCCCCAGAAGGCCTACGACCCTAACCCTCTGCCACGGGAGTAGGGGGTCGATGAGCGCATCCTCTCTCCTGAGTCGTCCATCCCCTGAAACCGCGAAGAAGGCGATAGAGGAGTCATCCAAACGTCCTGCGACCACCAGTGGGATGCCACGGGGGGTGAACTATCCCAGCCAGTGGGTGTCTCCAGGCATGAGGACCTGAGGCTCAGGTGGAGCCAACCAAGCGGCTGGGATCGCACCGTCGATCTCCGTGCGTCTCGCCTGGACTCCGCGTGCACCTCCAGCTGCGTCTGCAAGATCGGCCATCTCCAGATGTCTGTACGTATCCCTCCAAACTCGAAGGGACCGGGCTGGCCCCCTCATCCAGCCGTCCCACCTGATATGTGATCTCTCCCCCAACTGAAGGCCCTCGGCGTCTCTGACCTGCCCATTCCAGACGAGCGGCTGGCGATCGATCTCCTCCTGACAGCTGGGCTGGGACTGAATGAGACTGAGACGGAGCCGCCTCCAAACCATGAGGAGGCTACGAACGAGTGGGGAGCGGGGCTGAGTGAGCGGGGCGGAAGTGAAGATCCACCTGAAGGACGGTAGCCACTCTCCACCTCGGCGCGGGACACAAGAGCCGACTCCCTGCTGAAGTAACATCTTCCACGTCTGCCCCCCTGGGGTCAAACCGCGGATGATAAGCTTGCCTAACAAGGCCTGACTCTGAAGCTCTGGATCAATGACCCCCAGGCCACCCTCAGCCTGCGGAAGAATGACTGTCTGCCAAGCAACCCTGGCTCTGGTATCTCTATGCCCATCCTCCCCAGACCAAAGAAAGTTCCGAACCAACCTCCTGAGCTGTGCCACGCTGGATCTCGAGAAGCACCAACAGGAAGCCACATACCAAGCCGTGGCTAGAAGGACCTGGTTAACTACCAAAGCACGACCTGCAAGGGAAAGCTTAGCAGTGCTCCAGAAAGCCAGCTTCCGTCGGATGGAATCTAGCACCGGGAGAAACTGCTGAGCTGGCGTAATGTCTAGGCCAACCTGGAAGCCAAGGTATCTAGCTGTCTGTCCACGTGGAATCCATCTGAAGCCCAGAAATCGCCCCCACTGAGAACACGCCCCCGGGTCTGTGAGAAAACCAACTGATTTGTTCCAGTTGATTTTCGCACCAGCGGCCGAGCAGAAAATCTCCAGGGCCATCCGCACCCTCTCTAGCATCCTCTCATCGTCCTGGACATAAAGGGCTGTATCATCTGCGTACTCTGAGTCCAGAAGCTCCGTGTCCTCCCGGAGTGGAAGGCGAACACCCCTGAGCCCTGTGGACCTCGCCCGAAGGTAGTAAGTCATGGCCTCGGCGAAGAAGAGAAACAGATAAGGAGCCAGGGGACAGCCCTGACGTACTGATCTCTCCAAGCTGAATCGCTCACCCATCCTGCCTCCAATGATGACTCTGCTGGACGCTGTCCTGTACAAAGCTGAGATACCCTGAATCCAGCCTGCCGGGAAACCTAGCCGCTCCAGAGTCCCCTCCAAAAAGGACCAATCCACGCGATCGTAGGCCTTCTCGAAGTCGAGAAGTAAAATGGCAAGGTGTGATCCGCTGTACTGAGCCCACTCCGCCGCCTCTGAAAAGGTGAAGACATTATCCAGGATACTGCGATCCTGGACAAAGCCTGTCTGAGTGTCATGGACGAGGTCTGGAAGTAGAGGTCGAACTCTGGCACTGATCATCTTGGCGAGGATTTTGTAGGCAGTGGTAAGGAGAGTGATCGGACGCCACTGGCGGATCTCCTGTCTATCTCCTCCCTTCGGGATGAGACAAATCAGTCCCGAGGAAAGGCTCTCTGGCATCTGACCGCTGCTGAAAATCCCCTGCAGAGCTGCAAGGAGGGGCTGATGGATCTGGTCCCAGAAGGAGGTGAAGAAAGCTCGGGATAGCCCATCCTCACCTGGGCATTTCTGCCCATCAATGGCCATCAAGGCCTCCAACATCTCATCCGAGGTGAACGGCGCCAACAACGTCGCCTGCATGCTAGGCTGGACAAGGGATGGAATGTGCCTCCACACCTCCTCACGGTCACGACTAGCACGAGGGGCAAGTGGCTCCTGCTGGAAGAGGGTCCTGTAGAAGTCAGTGGCCAACCCCAGGACCTCCCCCGGGTCCGTAACAATGTGACCATCCGCTGTCCTGAGACTCCGTAGCTGATCCCCTGCAGCTCTCTGGCCGTGTGTCCTGAAGAACTCCCTGCACATCCGGTCACCCTTCCGGGCCCAGAAGGAGAGAGAGGCATGATAGGAGAACTCGGAGCGACGCTAAAGGGTCTCCTCCAAGAGGGCTCTGGCTCGAAGGGCCTGGATCCGAAGCTCCTCCGAGCCCGGGGAAGACTGCTGAAGTTGCTGAATGGAGGCGAGGTCCCTCCGAAGAGCTCTCTCTCTGCCCCACCAATCCTGTCGAACCTGTAGGTCTGCGAGCTGGCAGATCTGGCTGGACTCCTGCAGAGCCTGCGCGACCGAGTCTACCAGATCCACGCCCTCCCCCCAGTCTCTGTCCCAAAGACTGCAAATGCTGCTACGGACGTCCACCCTCGAGAAGATGGAATCGGGAATCCTGCATGATCGGGGGGGGAGAGTCTGGGCTGCCGAATCTAATGAAAGGAGCACAGGCGCATGGTCGGAGAGTGTCGTCCCTGGAACAATGCCCGCCTGGCCACCTCTGCTGATGGCCCAATCACTGACATCAAACCTATCAAGCCGCTCCAGGAGTCTGCCTCCTTCCCTGCGGAAGCCCCAAGAGAAGTCCAGGCTCCCGTGCCAACGCCGGAAGGACGGGTCTCTCCAACTGTCCCTCCCTCCTGTCGCGAAGATGAAAGAGTCCCAAGCTGACTGCTCTGCCTGAGCCATACCTGTGAACTCCGGATCTCTACCCTGCTGGTCCTCCAAGGTCTCCAGGTTGTTGAAGTCTCCTCCAACAATCCAGGAATCCATGTCTGGAAGAATCCCTGTAAGTGTCCTCCAGAAGGTGGCTCTGCAACGGAGGTCTGTGGGAGCATAAATGTTGAGGATTCCTATCTTGGATCCCTCCAAATTCAGGCCTACCCAAAGGGCTCGGCCTGGGATCAACGTGCCGTGACCGAAAACTATATGAGCTAACTGCTCGCACACGGAGGTACAGACCCCCCCGCTCCTCCCCTGTGCGCCGATCGAAGGCTCCCAATAAGTGTAGGAGCGTCCAGGGAGAACCTTCCCGCAGCTGCGGGCATGAGCCGCAGAAAGCTTGTGCTCCTGGAGCAGCAGTACATCCAATCGACCAATCACTGCAGGCTGAAGTTCCTGACGCAAAATGAGCTTCCTGGGACCACGGGTGCTCGAAGAGTGAAACCCGTTCACATTCCAGGATACGAGGTGTAGGCTCATGGAGAGGGATGGGGGGCTGCGAACAGCTGTCTGCTCGCAGTCGAAGTCGAAGAAGAATCAGACATATCGGAGTGGAGGCGCTGTCGCTTGTGAGAAGGTTTGGAGGGGGAGACGGGGTCGTCCTGCCCGTTCTTCAACACCTTCAGCAATGGCGAGAGGCCTCTAGTGCCATGAGCAAATGCTTTCTCGAGCCAGCTCGAGATCTCTGAAGTGGTCATCCCGTAGAAGGTTCGGAGTTTCTGTTGGGACCAAGCTCTGACATCCTGGGGAAGAGGCCATGCCAGGGGGGGTCTGAGGATCACGATCAATCGGAAACGTTTGGCAGCGCAACACCACCGCAAGCGCACATCGCCCTCGGACCACTGAGTCTCGAGGAGCTGCCCACCGGACGGGCCTATCCAGGAGCAAATCTGGGCGTGTGTCTGCTCTCTGAGAGCCTCCCACACCGAGTCGTCTGTCCAGGTCTCGGTGCCATCGCTGAGGAACGTGAAGGCGAAGCTAGGGCCATCCCTGGGAGCCAAGGCAGCAATCTTCCCATCCGCCCCTTTGCGGAGCATGAAGATACTAATGTCGAGACAAGCCGGGAAGGTCCCAAGGTCGGCCACATCCAGGTAGTCCCAGGGGCCAGATCTGTAAAAGTCTCGAGGGAGCTCTCTCTCCTGGAGCTGAGACCTAGCTGAGTCTGCCACTGAGGGGCTAGCGGGAAGGGAAACCTGCTCCACTAGTGGTACAGACTCCGGGTGTCCTACAAGCGGGGGGGAGGGGGAGGAGGCTGCGGGATAGGCGACTCGGGCTCCACGGAGGCGACTGGCGGAGAAGGTGGAGGAGGTGGAACGGAGGCTGCACTCGGCTGGGAAGGCGACGGTGCAGCTAACTCTGTAGGAGGGGCGAGGGGAGCAGGGGGGGGAGGGGGATGGGGATGCATCTGGAACTGGGGCTGAGGGGGAGGGGGAGGGGGAGGGGACTGAGGGAAAGGAGGCGGGGGCTGAAACTGCGGGGCAGGCGAAGGGGGGGGAAACGGGGGAGAAGGCGGGGGGGTGGGAGAGAGGAGGATCTGAGGCTGTGGAGGGCGGGCTGCCGTCGAAGAAGAAGCTCTCCCAGGTCCCTGGGGCATCTGCCTGTCAGGTCTCTGGAGTGCTGCTGCAGGAAGGGTGACCTCTGCCTCCTTGCCTTTATCCGAAATCTTCTTATTCTTTCCTCTTTTCCTTCGAACCTCGGTCCAACCGCCCACTACCTCTGGCCCAGGCTCCGACTGCCTCGGCTCCTCCTGACGTGGCTGTCCGGGGGGGGGAGGTGGGGGCGGAGGGGGCGGGGGCGGGGAGAGTCGAGACGAGCTGGCAAAGCGTGGACAAGCAGCCGCCAAGTGCCCAAAGCCATGGCACCGCAGGCACTGACCTGGCTGTCCGGTGACTATCATGCTCTGGGTGATACTGCCGGCACCTGTCACGATCTCGATCACTGCAGGGAGAGTCGCAGGATCCGCCACAGCCACACGGACTCGGGGAGCTCCTGCCGTGGTCACCGCGTCGGCAAAGGTGTCGTGCATAACCCAGCCAAAATGGGAGCCCAAGTCCCTGACAATCGGCCGCAGCTCAGTAGCAAGCCCTGGAAAAACTAGTGTCACTGGGTGGCGAGGTATACAGAACCGAGTATCGAAATCCGCTGCGCTGAAACCACGGTACCACGGGACTATCATGATGATCTTCCCATCCACCGATGTGGGGGAACCGGCAATCAGATTGCTCGCAGCTTTCTCACTGGAGAGTTTGAGCCAGAAGATGCCCCTTCCCATAAGGGCCACCTCCTCAATGTGGCCATCCTCTAGCAAGAGAGTGGACTGGAGCCAGTCCCTGATGGTAGACCTGGAGGGGGAGTGTCCAATGACTCTACCGTAAACAGAGATACGAGCAAAGTCACTGGCTACCGCCTGAACACGGGATGATTGTTGCTCTGTCAGGATAACGCGGTAGGCATCTGGAGAGGGAGGGTCCGACTGGGCCTCCGGATCCGGGCTGGGGGCCGCCATACCGCCAAGACTAACTGCAAGCTTCCGATGAAGAAAAACAGGCTGCCACCCAAGAAGGGGATGAAGCGGCGGTGGAGCCTGGGGGTGAGGCGGGCGAGGCGAAATGAAGGGTCGGAGGGGTCGAAGCGGAGGGCGGGGCGAAGGCTGCGGGATGCGGGGAGTACGGAAGGGGGCGAGAGGGCGGGGGGGGGGTGAAGTTGGAATGGCGGGGGTGGAGGGGTGAAGCGGGGGGGCGAGGGGAGCGGAGTGAGGCGGAGGTGGGTGAAGCGAGGGGGTGAAGGAGCAGCGAGGGGGCGGGTTGGAGCGGGGTGGATGGCGAGGGAGCAGCGAGGGGCGGAATGGAGCGGAGGCGGGGCGAGGGCGAGGCGGGCTGAAAAAAAAAAAAAAAAAAAAAGGACGAGGCGAGGCGAGGCGGGATGGAGCGGCGGCGAGGGGGGGGTTGGAGCGGGGGCGAGGGGCGGGTTGGAGCGAGGGGGCGGGATGGAGCGGAGGTAAGGGGGCGGGATGGAGCGGAGGTAAGGGGGCGGGATGGAGCGAGGGGGCGAGGGACGAGGGGCGGGTTGGAGCGAGGGGCGGGTTGGAGCGAGGGGGCGGGTTGGAGCGAGGGGGCGAGGGGCGGGTTGGAGCGAGGGGGCGGGATGGAGCGGAGGCAAGGGGGCGGGATGGAGCGAGGGGGCGGGATGGAGCGAGGGGCGGCTGGAGCAGAGGTGAGGCGAGGGGTAGCGGGGTGCCGGCGGGGGGGGAGGAGAGGGGACGGGGGTCGAGGGCGGACGGGAGGGGTGGAGGTGGTCGCGGCGAGGGGGGGGGGGGGGAGCGAGCGGGGAGGTAGGGGCTAACGGCGAGGGGGGGAGGGGAAGCTCGCAGGAGCTAGTTGTTAGTGAGCTTGTAGTGTACCCTGTGAACAGTGAAGGCATTTACTTAACCTCGCACATCGAAGGATCATGAGAATACTCTCATTCAAGGTATCAGCCACGCTCAGACTACGTACACATGTATTGACTAAAACTCTAGGCTTCTTCTTGCTTGTAAACTATGTATGTTGGACTACGAGTCACACAGACCATGATGATGATCATTCTTCACCTTTTTCTACATTCTAGGTGCACAAATATAGTATGCTAAGTAGTGGATATGGTGGCTTAGTGCTCTACTAAAATACAAACCCCAATGCTCCACTTGAATCTGATCGACAATGCCTGGATCCATAGGCTATGCATACTTCCTTGGTAGCATCACCATCTACTATAATGGCCTCTGTTGCATGTTTATGCCCCCTCAAGAGTTCTCTATGGGATCTAGAGAACTCTTTAGGCTGGTAATAATGGCAAGAGAGTGTGATAACTTGGGATACTCTGATAATCTGGCCATTCCTAGTCCTGTGGTGCAAGCTACTTTTGCTCTTCTTGACAATAAAGAGATTCACAAGATCATGGATCACAACTTGGTGGCCAAGAAATTAGGCAATAATATACTATGGGCATTGAAGAATGGACATTGATCCTTGCTACTAGTAGTAAGAGTACAACAAAAGCCCATTCACTCCTTTCGAAAATGGAAACTAGGATTGATGAAATTATTTCTAATGATTATATCAATGTTTGTCATCATAGAGAAATGCTTCCTAAAGTTGAAAAAGCTCTATCTTCTACCAGATAACTCCCAAGGTTCAAAAAAAAAATCTCTTTCCTCATCTGAGCAAGAAAAGTTGGATAATTTCTCTAACTTCTTGATTTAGTGGAACAGGAAGGAAAAGGTAATCTCACTACTACGCAAGGATCATCTTGTATTCCAATTATGCCAGCTAGGATGTGAATTTGATGTGTCTCGTGAGACTCATCAAAATAAAATGTGGACACTTAACAATCTAAATCTATTGGCACCTCTAAGCGTAGATATCCTCAAATTTTGGGATTCATTTACAAATGAGAAAGTGGAAAAATGCAAACAAGCAGATCTCAAAGGTGTTTCGCTAACAGCATTCAAAAAGGTTAGCATTCCTTGTGCATCAACACTATCTATACTAGATGCAAGGAAATGTTCCAACTCTAAAGTCCTACTATCGCTACGCCCCCGCTTCAACTCCACCAACATGAAAAGAGTAGCAAATTACAAATCCCTTTGGTGGAACTGGTTATGCGACCATTACTCAAGAGTGCTTGTATAGAGTGCTTGTATAGCAGACAAACGTGGTGGCTCTCTCATCAAGCCAAATTAAACTCTCTCATTTCTTATCTTGTACCGATAGAAATTACTATACCACATTCATTCAATGCCCATGTTACTTGAGGTATAAGCCCAAGCATTCAACATCCCTACCGTCCCATACTAGGTAGAAACAATAACAAATATTACACTTAACTCTTTAAGTTTTTTTTGACTATGTGATTAACAATAAGTAACATATATTAATTTGTGGTCAGTAGAAAAATACATGTACACCATTGTCTAATCACACTCCAAAGTTTTTAAATCTAAATTGGTAGCTAGTAATGATCCCCAATATGTATTTTCTTTAGCTGCTAGAAAATACATAGAAGATATATCTAGTATACCAACTATTGTCTCGTTATCCACTAATGTAATATGATAAAAAATTTATGAAATCTATATTTTTAGCTAACATTCATGTATCCCCCCTCTTGCTTAGCAAGAATGTCATCATGTTATCTAAACCAACTAGATGGTTTTCTCTTTTCTTTTCTTTTCTCCAAATTAGTTGAACAATTTCAACAAGGCATACCATACGTGCCATGCAATAACAATTTTATTACCTAAATTTTTCCTTATCTTTGACAATTCAAAGACGTAATTTTCAATCTTTAAAGGAGAATGATTATTCAATCAACAAAGTTTTAGCTCACCTAGATAATCTTATATTATATTGTTTAGAATACGTCGTTTTATTCTCCTTTTTGTGATACTTTAATATGATCTATCACTCTTTATCACCCTTAAGCTGCCATTCTTTCTTGTCTCTATATGAATAGTTCTAAGAGAGAATGAGAACCTATATACTAGAAGCAAACAAAATGAAAATATGGCGGAAAGAATGTGTACCTCCTTTGTCATGAAGAGTTGTTTAGCATGCTTTTCAATTTGTTGCTCGGCTAGTTTGTGGCTTGGAATTCCTCCTTGATTTGAGTCTTCAACTGTACTCTTCACCTTCATTGAGTAAATGCTTTGTCAAAGCAACTTCGCAAGTCTCATGATTTAAAATAGTTGTGCAAAAACATTCTCCCTTGAAATTCTTTTAGGACCCCCTCTATTTCTTCCAAATTAAATAGCCTTAGTCTTTCGCCTAGGAGAGGGAAATTCCTATTGTGATTTTTGTATGACTTCCATGCTTGAAATCACATGATGTTACTTTTGCTTAAAATTTCATTCATTCAATGAAATTATGAACCTTTCATTTTATCCTCATTCCCTAAGATTAAGTCATCTTTGCTCATGGCTCTCCATCTTCTTGTCCAAGGACTGCTTCTACTAATTTGTTTGACAACAGGTAGTGAAAAGAAACTACCATAACTTTCTTATCTTAAGTTGGAATATAGTGATCTACCCACTTAAAATAATAGACGCATATCCTTTGAACAATCCAACGCAAACCGTTTTTGTCGATAGCACTTGCAGCTTCAAGTTTTGAAGCATATTTGATAAGTTTTGCATATGAACTCAAAACCAAGCAATCAAGTAGTCAAAATGATCATAAAGAACATTCTATGAACAACTATGTGTTCAGATTGGTAAAAATAATGTCCCTTGTTTCCCACAGATTGGCTAGAGCATAGCATGGCTTTGATACCACTGTAATGAAAATTGGAATCAAACATGCTCAGAAATTCATTATTTACCAAAACCATGGAAACCAAGGACAAAGAAATAAGGAAGAAAGAAGAGAGCGATGCTTCATGGGGTCCAATCTGGCCCCTCTAGATGGTGTGTCTTGCTCCCCATCTAGAGTATTTATAATTGCATATTCCAAAAAGCAAAGGAGCCAAAAATAATACAACCAAAAGCATCCCTTGTCCACAATTGGAGAGATTTCTCAACATAGCTTCACTAGCTCAAAATATCACAACGCTTAATATGCCCTTATCCACAATTAATAAAATTAATTAGCCCATGGCTTAATATTTATTATTTTACAATCTTGGCCTATGGCGAATAGCATGCACCATGCGACATCTCGATCGGTACCCTCACACTAACTCCAATCCTCATGATTAATTCCATCACTTGTAGTCAAGCCACCAATTACATTAGTTATTAATAGCCAATATCTCTAAAGATTAGTTGGTTCCTAACATTCCAAATTGACCAACAGACTCCCCCCCTGATGTAATGCCAACATGCATTCAGCGTAGAGGGGAGGTCAAAAGTCTCCTAGCAACATCAATTGGAAATTCCCACGAATTGAAAACCGCCCCATTAATCTAGACTTGCACCAAAGGGTATTACAAAATGTTATTCAGTCAATACAAGAAAACTCAACTTAGTATGTCCCCCTAGAGAACTTAAAATCAAATTTCATATTATAAAGAAAGCTCAACTTATCTACAAAAAGTTGTTACAAAAAGCTCAGCTCAGCTAGTGAGCTAGGTGTTTTTCCAACACAAGAAATCTTAGCTTAGCTTAGCTAGTGATCTAGGTACCCAAAAATGCTTATTGACACTCAGCTCAACTAGTGAGCTACCCAAGTTTTCTAAAAACGACCTTCATCTCATTCTAGTTGTGCTTGATGCCGCAAAAACTCTCCCAAGATCATTTCTGTGGTCTGGTCAACCTGGCTATGTAGCCCATATAGAATCCACAAATAAACATTATCGGTGTAGGACTCAAATGCAGCTCTCAGGTGGACTAAATCAGGCAGAGGCTCTGACTCTAAGAATTCAAAAGAGAAGACTCAAGTATAAGAGCATGTAGAGAAAGAAAGAGCTTTTATTCCAAATGTTGCAAGTACACAACTAAGACCAAAGTCAAACTTTTGGCCTTAAATACATTCCACCTTTTGAAGGGTGGGCTAACCCTTGTACTTTTTGTAGCTCTCTTACTCTCATATTACAAACACTTGGGCCCATACGACTTCAATGCAGATAGCATATCCTCAGTCTCACACCCTCTACTACTCCTATGCTCTATCATAATGTGGTTTGTTAACTGTTGTGGTTAACATGCATTCAAAATCCAAGCCTGGATTGTGTGTGGTGCATAATGCTGGACTTCAGGACGTTGTTCATTATTCTTTACCGATCAAAGAGCCTATGGGAGATTCGGCAAAACTGGTGGAGCAGCTTCCAAAAATGTGTCTCGAACATGTCTTCAAAGGTCTGAATATGATGACCATGAAGATTGCAAACACGTATGCATAATCTCATAACTTGAGGAAATAAGCGCCCCTCATTTAAGTCTAAAAGAATTTTTGCCCAGAGTCGTCGATGGTTTTCTTTTGCCGATAGGTCCATTGTAGGAATGTCCCGAAGCAAAATTATCAGTAGCTTGAAAAAGTGCACCGTAGCAACAACAATAGCATCTACGACCAACGAGAAGGTGGTGTTGAACGCCTCCATTTGAGCTGCCAGTGCATACGATGACCCAACTTCCAGAAAATCAAACTTTGGGAAGTTAAAGGCAATATTGGGATCAACGGCCTTCATCCTTTCAAAATCTGGCCAGCTCCAATGATGTCATAGAGGCATATACGTTGGACCAATGCATCGTTCAAGGCCTACAGAATAGTAAGTTTGTTAAAATGCCACGTGCTTTAAAAAAAAGACCCACCATTGAGGTTGGAGGCCTACATCTGCATCTGTTTTGGGGACCATAGTGTAGTCTGGCCTGTCATAGCAGCCCCTTGTAGTTCTTTTATTCTCACACCACCATTTTTTAAAGCTCCTCTATATTAACTCTGTGAGGCCTCATGCCTCAATTATATCCTTGCGGATGAGATGAAAGCTTTAAAAATTTTCTTTCCTCCTGTTAACACTCGCAACATCCTCAACTGTCTAAAAAGATGTGATTTCCTCATACTAGGTGTTGTGATCAAGAGTTATTTCTTGTTGGTCTTAGTCCACCTCTTCATGGGGGTGTTCATCCACTTCTTCCTACCCCTCCTCTTCATATGGACCTTCTATGTCTAAAAAGAGTATGGGCTTGAGAATTTTGTACCATGTAGTGGTTCCCATGTCTTCAGGACCCTCCTAGCCGAGCGACTGCTGTTGCATTTTTGTGGTGGTGTGTTGTGATGTGGATGGCTGTGACAATTGGCATGTGCCAGTGATGGTGGAATTGGGGTTAGTGCTAGGTGCAGTGTTGGGTTGTGAGGGCAGTGGTGGCAGTGGTGCTATGCTAAACAAGATCCAAACCATATACATATCTTCTTTGTAAATATTAGTGGGGTAGGCTACATGTGACTCATCAAACTGGCTTATACCAGTTTCATTTTTTGCAAGGCTTTTAGGATATTATTTATAAGGATTTAATGTTTGTAGGAGGATACCTTTTGCTATTAATGTGGAAAAGGCGATTGAAAATAAATTCGGCATCACTCTTGCCATACACTTGCATCCATTATAAGCTTCAGTGTAAATTTTTGGGTTGCGAGGTAGGTCTCTTTGGGAAGCCATGAAGCTTCTCCTTCCCTAGTAGGTTTTATTTCTTTTCCATTTGCCACCTTCCATATTCCCTTTTTCATGAGAATAAACTTTAGTTTTGTTTGCCAAGTGTGGAACCCCTCTCCATCAAACTTATCTATTTTGAGTTTGGAAGTCATTTTGGGAAGGTCTTACCAATTTAATGGCAGTGTCTAATCCCTTTACAAAAGATCAATCTTTATGAACAAAGAAATCACCTTCACCATATAGATGCAAATTGCAAGATAAGAATTGAGAAAATCCTAGTTGTTTGGCATATGCATATCTAGTTGACTTCTCCCACAACCTCTTAACTGGGGTCTTCTTTACCTTGTACTTTGTCTTTGTAGTCTTCTTAGCATTTGAAGAACTTTGAGAACTTGAACTTGGCATGTTGTCAAGAGATCAACATCAACTGAACTTGGAAGAACATTCTCTAAACTAAAAGGGCACACTTTGAATCTCTGAACTGTACTTTCACTACTTAAGCATTTAGTGTAGCATCAAAAACTCCAAACAATAGACTAGAAATGCTTGCAGAGAACATAGGAACTTTGGAGTCTTGATACCTCCCTTCAAACATCATCAAGCTTGGGGCTTTCACTATGCAATTAGAGATCTGTAGGTAAGGAATACTCAGAACAAACCAAAGGCGAAATGGCGCATTACATCTGCCGGGGCAATAGCATCTTCTTCACTTGAGGAAGCTTTGTCTTCTCTAGAGTCAACTGGTTTTTTGTTGATTACTCCCTCATTACTAGATCAAATCACTCCAAATCTCTACAGTGGGTAGCTCTAGTAGTAGAGAAAACATGGCTCAGAGGAATTATGAAATAAGCAACTATGATGACCAGCATGGCAAAAGCGGCACGAATGAGACAGAGAGGCGGTGCGCAAAGATGGCAACAAATTCCATCAATCCCTCTGGTCAGATAGGTTGCCCAGGCATAAGGAAGGTCTGGCTGAAAGGGTTTCTCAAACCATTGCATGGATGAAGAGAAATGAGTTTCCCAAGGTCACAATAGAAGAAGGAGAAATGGGAAGCATTTGGGAAGAAGATAGAATCTACTTGGAATCTTCAAAGAATCTCATGGATTCTCATTCTAGGCACTAGGATTCTCACCAAGCTCTGATACCACATGTGAATTCATAGAGAAAGCAATGAGGCACAATGTAAAACTTTATTCAAAGAGTGGTTACATATATAGGCAACTACCTCCATGTTGGTAGATCCCATATCCACAATCATCTCCATGATTATTTCAATCAGTCACCTCCTATGATCACTCACACATCACACCAACCTGACATACCTAACTGATGAGTCACTAGAACCTTCTAGCACACCTACACTCACACACTCCTTGCATAGGACTCCAAGCCCATAGGCATACACACACTAGCATTAGTCTTGACAAGTTCAAGCATAGGACTCTAATTAGAGAAAATTAATGAGTCTTGAAGCACTCTAACCTATGTCATATAATTATAGACAATTGAGTGGTAGAGAGTGTTAGGATGTCCATGTCATCATTAAGGAGTATGTCCTTGTGGAAGCAAGCCATGGCTATAAGCGAATGTGCTAGTGTGGCGAAATTTTTTTTCTATATCATGTAATGTGAGTGCCTTATCAAAATTGATGCCATGCTGTAGTGCGGCAGTGGAGAGTGTTTCAAAAAAATAGTTAAAGGTGTCTTCAACTATGTGTGTGGTGTAACAAAGTGTGGAGGCACAGGATGACGCTTCCAGCAACCTAATCTCATGGAGGTTTCTAGGCTCTTACTATAGTGGATTGGATTCCCTTATTGCTTGTAGATCCGTATGTATAGTCACTATCTAATCATGCCTTTGCTAGATCACTACATGTAGTCTTTCAATTAACTACACCTATTGGGCCACTTTCATTAGCATCTCAGCCACTAGATCGTGGGGGAGAACTACCATTTCTTTGGAGACAACTAGGAATAAGAACGCGATCAGTTGAAGGTGGGACATAGCCAAAGGGTGGGGACAAGGATCAAGTAAGAGGAGGGTGGAGTTGTGTGAAGTCAACGAAGGTGGTAGAGATGAGGATAGATCAATGTGAAGTCAACAAAGGTGGGGGAGCTGAGGCTGAGAGACGATGGAGCTGGAGACAAGGGTGGAGCTGTGTGAACTCGAAAAAGGTGGGGGAGTTGAGGGTGAGAGATGATGGAGCTACAGACAATGGTGGAGCTATGTGAAGTCGACATGGGTGGTAGAGACGATGTTAGACCAACATGAAGCCAACAAATGTGGTGGAGATGAGGGTGGGAGAGACAAGGGTGGAGCAATGTGAAGTCAATGATGCTACATGATACTTAAATAGCCAATACCCACAAAGCCACCTCGATGAGCTTGTCATCCTTTTGGTTAAGCTATTTTGATCAAAGTGCCAACAATTAATTGCTTGATCACTTCAGAAGGGGCATCATAAGAATTTTTTCCCAACATGGTACTTCATTTTAACAAGAGGAAAGTACAAAATCTTGAACCCCCTTTGACCAAGCGGCCAAACATGTGATTTATTGGCGGCTCAAATTTTGATTAATTGAAGATGGCTCATAATTATTTGGATGGCCTTGGATTTTGATTAATTTAAGGTTGGCTCATGATTACTTGAATGGTGGCCTCCAATCACTGCATTGGCTCAAATTTTGATTGATTTAAGGTGGCTTATTAAGATGGCCTGTGATTATTTGGATGGCACCCCCGAGCCTCCAGTCACAATGTTGGCTCGAATTTTGATTAATTTAAGGTGGCTTATTAAGATGGTTCATGATTATTTGGATGGTACTATTGGACCTCTAGTCACCACCGTCGCTCAAGAGAGTTGCAAGCTTTGTTAATTAGATGATTGTCCCATCATGCAAGCCAAGTGGCTGTAGGGGCCCGGTGGCTATTTATTAGCTACATGCCTCGTGGCTAAAAAGCGACGACATTAAGTCATCACACTTAATCCTAATTGAGCTCTGAGGGTCACCACTTAATCATTTCTCTCTTTGCTCCATCATTATCATAAGTCTCCATTTTTCGCCTATTGAGTGCTAGCACAGTGGCAATTGATGACCAGCTTGATGGTGATGTTTTCCAAGTAGTTAAATTAGTTTAGTTTATGAGTAGCTCAATTAGTTTAGTTTAACTTTCGGGCTATTTACTATTAGTAGTTAAATTAGTTTAATAGTTTAGTTTCTGGGATATTTCGAGTCATACACGGCTGGCTTGGAGAGTGATCGTCCAAAACCGGGCTAATCGTCCAAAACCAGCCCGGTGGTTTTAATAGCAATATATAATTTAGTTGGTTTATGTGATTGTCCTAAACTGAGTTTTGTTATTGTCTAATTATAGAAATTGAAAAATGAAATAGATTTCACAATCGAAATAATTGATGACCAGCCTAGTGGTCAAAATGCTATCTTTGTAAGTAGCTAAATTAATTTAGTTTACTCGTAGTTAAATTAGTTGTTTAATTTCTGGGTTGGTTTTGGTGTGGAGAAGATACATTTTCCTTGGTTTAGTATTAACTTATCCATCAAACCCTATAAGAACATAACTTATTCTCCAAACCGTATTTGTGAACGACATGAGAAAGAGACAATTTCATGATCAAGCTAGCAATGTAGTTGAAAGATTATCGCTTTTGGAGAGTACTTTTCACCTTCATTTTGAATGAATATGCAGAGTTGGCCATACTTTGACCTTCAAAATTATCCTCCTGTGATGTCTTCTCCTTCTCCATAATATGCTCCACTTGGCCTATTCAATGATGTCTCTTGCGCCTTCCAAATAGCGTGCATAGAGATTATTGCACGGTTGGAAATTAGGCATAGAAGTGCAAATGCAACATTTGATGGCAATAGGCATTGCAAGAGGAGGCACGATACAAAGAGGCATGGGAAAAACAAATGTCTAGAAGCATTGCTCCTCCTCTCATAATGCCTATTACCATGGATTGTTCTGGTTGCCTTGCAGTCCTACATCTGGTTTTTTGCTGTTAAATAACCTCTGTGTACATTGTTCAAAAAGTGCAAGAAACATTATGGAGTAAGGAAAAAAGTGGTATATTTTTGGAATAAGCAAAAAGGTGGTATGTTTTTGGAATAAGCAAAAAGGCGGTATGTTTCTGGAATAAGCAAAAAGGCAGTATATTTATGGAGAGGAAAAATAATTCACAAGGATAATTTTGAAGGTCAAGCTAGGGTTGAGCATCCCAGTTCCACCAAAAGCAATAATCTAACAAACACATTGCTCTCTCAATCCTGGTTTAGGAAATACATTTTCCTTGGTTTCAAGAACTAGTGTGGTGGTTGCACAATAATTTACATATGTTGCATGCCACTTGACATATATCGCATGTCTATATGGCCCATGCCTCAACGGGACCCCTCAAGGGCCATATCGACATGAAAGGGGACCCCTTGATGCAAAATATATGAACAAAAAAACTTTATCGTTGTGGGACTCCAACGCGGGTCTCACATCAACCAACCAATTAGGAGTAGCCACCTAAAATAACTCCAAGAACCAGTGTGGTGGTTGCACCAAGGCAACGTCAGCATGGTGATTGCAAATCTAGATCAACGCAAAAAAGTTACGGGTGAATGATGTCACGACTCGATTTTATAGCCTAGAATGTATTAGGCTAGATTGATTGAAATGTATTAATTAGAAGGTAGGCTAGGTAGGTTTAAATGGCTAAATGCCATATTAATAATGTATTGGATATGTTAATTGATTAATATAAATGAAGCACTCACACACGTAGGTCCTAGGATAGGAATGGGTAGGAATGCATGGGTGCATTAATAAATGGTAGGCATAAAGAGTCATAGGCTAAGGGTAGAATAATGGGGTATGCCCAAGTAATGGATTCCAAAAGGCATGAGAGGTTGTGACCTCTCGTATGCAGAGTGTGCATGAGGCATTAGGCATTCATATGTGGTATGTGGATTGTAGGAGCATTCTAGAGTTGTCAATAGCAAAAGTACACTCACGTGGGCACTCCTTCCACCCCATTTGGAGGGCCAATGCTTCTCAATTTATGCATCATTCTTTCACACATATGCATCCTCCAACTAGTACATGACAATGACATGTGGCAAGTTGCGAGTAGATGATAGGAGACTATGGACAGTCTAATTCACAAAGATGCAGCACAGTGAGACAACACAAAGGAAAATGTCTAACTTTGTGCAACCACTGCAATAAAATAGAACTAGTACAGTGGTTGCAAGGAAATACATTTTCCTTCATTTAGGATTAACTGCAACCCACACACTAAAATAGAACTGTGTAGTGGTTGCACAATGAAATACATTTTCCTTCAAGTAGAATTAACTTTTAACCACGTGTTTTAAACTCGATGCAAAATATATGATCAATTGTGGGACTCCATTGCAGGTCTCATGTGACCCAACCAATTAACGTAAATACATTTTCTTTGGTTTAATTAGGAGTAGCCACAGCCACCTCCAAGTAACCAGCATGGTGGTCGCACCAAGCGAACATCAGAGCAGTGGTCATGAATCTAGATCGACATGGGAGAGCTACGTAGATGACAGGTGGCAAGCTGTGGGTAGGTGACATGTGGCAAGCTGTTGTACCTAACAAGACTAACTGTGGATAGTCTGCACAAAGATACAGCACAGAGACCACACAAAGGATGGTAGAACTGCTCGTGTAATGACATGTGTCAAGATCTGCAGTGTTCAGGACAACAAGTTTTGATAGATTGCATCTTATTGTGATATTATGCTAGCAAGGAAATCATTACGTCGGGAAAATTTCGACAAGAGCATGTCTGCCAAAAATTCAAAATATCGCCATAGCTACACCCGATCATCGATTGACCCAAGGATTCTAGCTCGGATGTAGAGGTTACAACAAGATTTTTCTCGAGGTATGGTAGCCCGGTCAAGAAAGGGGAGCCACACCTTTTCCATTAGCACGGTCACTCTAGCTTATAAGGACACCAGATCAAGGTACAAGTTGTGACTCCCCCTTCTCAACAACATCCTATTTCCTCCCTAGAGAATAGTTTTTGGGAGACAGTGTCCAACATCACTACTTGCAACATTTGGGTTGTGCGCTACAGCTTAGTGCACCAGGTTTCCTCGACAGCTACCGAAGTCACCATATGGCACAACATTGTCTACACCTTAGTGATGTTTGGATGTTAGAATCTAGGCTGAGGGTGATCACAACTAGGCATGCATTTTTTTGCAAGGCTTGGCCTACAATTGTATTTTGTGTATCCGCTAGGCGAGGCATTTGCTACATGTATCATCTCCCACCGTGGTTACTAGCCCCTACTTCAGAAAGTCCCTAGGCTTCTCTAAAGAAAGATTGGTTGCTAACTAGTTTTTTTCTCCCTCCCCTAATCACTGCGATCATGGACTACAGATTTTTATGGCTTTTTTTCAAGTATTAATAGAAAGTTCTTTTCTTTGGAAGAAAAAGCATGCCATTAGAATGAACAATATTCAGTCATGTCAAAACCTCGTCAAAACTTGAATATCTCTTTCAAACAATGAAATATAGTCTAACAGTATGCATTTCTCCATTCATTCTCTTCCAATTGAAACAAAAAGACTTGTATTTTAAGGATTTGGAAAAAAAATGGAAATTGGGAATTTTCCAAACTTACTAATATAGTGTTCCTATAAGTAACACCATGTACAAGGGCTAGGTTAACCCCACATGCAATATGCTAACTATCGATCCCAATATATTTGTGGGTGTTGAGGACTCCTATGGGTGGTTAGGTATGGCACTAGAGACCCCGCATGCGATCCCACAATGCCCAAGTGACATAGGATAATGGGACACTTTTTGGTGCAGTCCTCTTGTTATGTTTATTTGGCTATAAATTGAAGAAATGCTACACTTTCAATTTTTTGTTTTGGGAATGTTCCTAATTTTGCACAAAATATGTGAAGTTTCCACTATGTTTCTAGTTGAATAAACTTAACCAAAAAATGATATCAATTGGATGGGACATTACTAATTATTATGAATTCAAGAGCCTTGAAATTCCATCGTAATAAACTACAAAAGGATCATGAGACTTTTGACTTTATGACATAGACAAAAGTTAAAGGTGAGAGAGTCTAAAGTTAAAGATGAGATAGACTCCTTGTTAATGTGGAATGTGCGGGAAACAAGATTATGCCGTGTCAAGATATCTTAAAAAATGTTGGAATCCAGCTTTTATGAATAGTCATTCAAATGCCAAAGGTGATTTTTGTCATTCTAAAGGGATTCATTACCATGCATGCCTTCCTTGTTTGAAAAATGAAATGAAATAAATAACATTTGGTTTAGACACTGGATTTAGCTTGACTTGCAAGCTGGAAATACACCATATGACCTAGATTAAAAAGTTAAGAATATAACTTGGATTCCATCTTTCTAAAGTGGGGCTGTGAGAAACCACATTTATAATAAGAAATCTATGGTAGCAATGTATGATATAGATTACTTGCTAGTAGCATTACACAAAATATGTGCTGAGATCACATGATCACATGTGTTCTATGGAGCACACCGCTTTTAAAGTTGTTAAGATCTCATATGGTCATTGAGTCCTAATTCATTGAATCCAACCTAGGGTATCATCCCCTTGCCAACAATATATTCTTTAGAGGCCATTTGCTTGGAAATACTCTGGTAATTCGATATATATTGATTAGCTAGAAGTGGCATGTTGGGAATTTCATGCTGACGACCAGCAAGGGAGTGCAAGTCTTGCCACCTTAGCAGTTGGCACGCATGGATGGGGAAATCACTATGTAAATACTTTAAAGCATTGTTTGGAAGTGGTAGGACATTAAAGTGTCCCAAGGATTTTATTACAAAAGGAAAGGGTAAGCAAGGTGAAGCTAATCTAGTTTTTGCTAGGCAATCTCACCTTCACTATAGCATGTGTGCTTAGGATAAAAAAGGCAAAGGACAAGGAATTCATTGTGGTTAGGAACTCGATACATCTATCACAAGGATGAAATACTACCTCTACACATTGAGTCAAAATCATTAGGGATTCATTCAACATGAGATGCACATTATGCCCCATCCAAATATTACGTACGGTAATTCCCAATACTATGGACCAAAGTTCTTTTCAAAAGAAAAATTTTGGACCACGTGAACATGCCTTAGTACACACATGGAGGGCACTAGGCTAAGACTAGCATGGGCATTGGTTTTTAATGTTTGCATCCTAGAGCATGGTCACATCATGCCAACCACGAGGGAGGACACATTGCTAAGGTGTGGTAGGTTTGACCCATTTTCAAGGTATTGTAGAATAGCCATGGACCGGCGACCGGAATTGCAAGCCCAAAATAGGCTCTGATTAGAGTTAGTGCACATGCAGCCTTTGTTGTGCGACTAGAGGTGCTAAGCTTCTATTCACAAGAATTAATTCATAGAGCACATAAATGCGACCCCAGTGCGCTCTTTGGCACCTCCTATTTGCAAGGTGCGAATTCAAGCACTAGTGCGCCACTTCCTTTCGACTGGTTGTTCTTGGTAGTAGTTCACTAATTACCTGTGCAGAGGGGCAGAAGGAGCCACTGATTTTCATAACACCTTGCAACTTGTTAGAATTTGCGTGGACAAAACTTAGCCATTCCGAGAGTCTTAGAATTCATAGTCAACAAAGCTAGTGCCTCCCCCCCCCCCCCCATCCCCCCATGTGCACTAGCTCTCAGAGTCGATAGCTAATGACCTCCTATGAGCAATTAACCAAGTTGGTGAGCACGAATTCCAGCCCATGTGGGGGGTTTCTATATCCTTTTGCCCGCGATTTTGAGTCGACCACCCTTGCTATTCCGGTGAGAGGCCAAGGAGGGTAAGAATGCTTTGCCAGCTGCTGCTGTCATGTTTCTCTTAACTATTAGGGCGGCAATCTATCTATAAGAGGGCAGTCCCATGCTAGGGAAACCCTTCGCTATTTTCACGAGACTGCATTTTTGGCCTTGCAAGGGTCCTAAGGGAGTCTTGGTTAGTGAGTTCCATAGTTTTGAAGTTAGTTCATTTGGTTAATTTGACCATGCAAATTGTGGTTAGTATCAGGTTCAAGTGTGGGTTAGTAGTAGTATCAGGTTCAAATGTGGGTTAGTAGTAGTTTAAGGGCTTCTAATGTGTTTAGGGTTCAAGGTTTTTGTTTGCTTGTGCAGGTCGTTCTTGTGTGTTATCCTAAATGCTTTTGTCTTTTGTTAGGCCCAAAGATGGAGACTCTTTTTATCTCTTGTATGACACCACCTTAATATTACTCTTGCCAAAATAGGCACGTCCCCACTTCTATTTAATGGTCCATCCACCACACACACACACCTCTTTCACTTCTTTTCTCTCCTCTCTTTCATTCATCTACCGTTTCCCATATTCCTTCACCTTCACTTACTTTTTTGTCTTTTCCTTTCCTTCGAATTTACACCTATGGGTTCCCCTTTTCCAAGTTATTGGAAATATTTATCAAGCCAAAAAGCAAGGCCATAGTGGGATCCCGACCTTGTTTAGTCATTCCTATGCGCCAGCCTTGGAATTCTCAGGCTTTCTGCCGATGTAAAGCATGAGCTAGAATTTTGGACCTTATTTTAGAGATCATTCATGATCATAGCAGACTGATGCCTAATCGAAGAAATAGAGCTCCCACTGGGGACTTGATAAAAAAGGCATGCTAAGAGTTACTGCACACGAGGTCACCAAAGCGACATTGGTGCGATTTTGAAAGTGAAAACTAATTATCTCACGTGAACAAAATAAGCGTAGCATTTAATCTAACTAACTGAGCTCGTGTGAGGTTGTAGGACCACTAGAGGAGCTCTCTGTATGCTAGTCAGCCTGGTCTTTTTTCATCAATTAGAGAGAGCAGGCTATCAGCCCTCTGGGGAAGAAATCACACACCAATGCTCCATTTTGCATCTTCCAGAATGGAGGTGCCAATCAGAGCACCAATGGTGCTGGATTTCAACCTCGATCCTTGTGCAAGAAACCACCAAATGCGCATCAACTTCAGGTCGAGAGTTGAACGAAGCCCATAAAAAGGTCCAGAGGAGAGACAGCTGTGTGTCACTCGTCCTTGGGAGAGGCAACTGTCAACCAGCCTCAACCCTGATAGAGCAATCTCACAAAAGTGTGCTGCCATCGCCAACTGCACAATGTCAAACAAACGCTCAGAGAGTCACATGCTTTCTCGTGGGCAAGCTCCTCGCCGTCCTCCGCCATTGGCCAGCGCATTTGTGCCAACCGGGAAGATAGGATATCTGGGAAACTGGGGCAACTGGACCACAATCTCGCAGTTTTTATAGTGCGCTCCTGCCCAAACTCAAAGAAACCAGCAACTAAAAACGCTTACATTGAGACCATCCGACGAGCAGGAACTTGGCCGAGTCCCGCTTGCTCCCCACAGATTTTGTACCTCATTGGAAATCAAAATTTTCAAAGTTAAAGACTACTTTTAATACCTTTCGAACCCAAGTTCCCTTCCTGTGTGTTCATTAATGTAGATGATTTCGCGTGAGGAATGGGCCATTGGGCCGCATTCCAGTTCATTGGGGACTGGGGTGGAAACTTGAGAGCAATATTAGAGTAAAGAGCTAATAAGCTTTTCTTTTTACTTGCCTGATTGTGGCGAAGGAGTCAGGACTCCCAAGCTACCTTTTTTTACAGAGATAGACTAGAGAGCCTCCCTAGATGTAGAGACTCGAGATACAGAGATAGACTAGAGAGCCTCCCTAGATGTAGAGACTCGAGATACAGAGATAGACTAGAGAGCCTCCCTAGATGTAGAGACTCGAGAGTCGAGAGAGAAGCGAGCGACACGATGTCGGTGTAGTGAGATTCGAGAATCCAATGTGGGAGAGGAGTATGGCGCAATGCGGACTACAACAAAAGACACAAAACAAAAGGGAGACATGGGGTAAACTTTTTTTTTCAGCAACGAAAGTATGTATTAAAGGTAAAGTGGACTGTACAAGAAGAGAAGGAAGCCTTAGAAAGAGAGGCAAACACCTCTAGTTCAAGCTTCTACCTAGTAGTCTAAAGCTTTCATTATCTTTCCCAAAAAACTGTACAGCCTTTCTTATATCATCTAGTATAGCCGCAGCTAGCATTCTCCCAAGATGGGGTCTGTGATAGACTGTCGTTTCTCTGCTTCCAAATATGTAGAGTCATGAACCCTCTAACCAGCTGCCAAGGATGGGGTGAACTTGAAAGGATCACGGGGCAAGAGAAGGACAACAAGGAACGCGTTACGTGAGTGTGTAGTATAGTGTAGCAGTGCTTAAATTTGCTGCACAACTCTAGGCTTCACAAAATTTTCCATGAAGTTTTTTTTTTAATGAAGCTTCAAAATGTCAAAATGAAGGCTTTTAATCTCATGTTACTTCTAAACTAGAGTTATATTACTTATAGTCTATAATCATACATATAACTAAAACATCAATAATAAAGGGTTCTCCATTTGGAAGACTAAAAGGATTCAATTTTGAAAAACTACAAATCCATGATTCTTCTTTTCTTAGCATCCTCCCATATTTCATATACATTTTGCCAATCAACACAAGATACATCAAGGGCCAATTAATGAGACTCTCATCAAAGCCTCTAAGGTATCTATCTTCAAGCATGTCCTTGGAGAACTCTTAATAAGGTTTTGCTTTTAAAATCCGTGCTTCCTAGAAGAACGAGGATGATTTGCCCTAAGCACATCATATTACGCTACGTTGCTTTGCCAATCTAGTGTAGATGAAAATACTCTCCAACTTTCTACTGTAGCTCATTTGTGCAACCTAATGTGACCACCAAATCTGAAGCATCCATACTCCATACTGTGACCACCAAATTTGTCGAAGAGCCTTTGTAGTTTTTGTTGTTGACTCCCTTACCAAGATATCTTATGGATAGTGCTAAGGACTGCTGAACAGCTAGCGTCACCGTCGTGCAGCTGCCTCCTGCAACACGCCTCGTTCATCGGGCCAACCTCGGGCGTCGGTGCCCTCCAGATCAGTGATGAGCTCCTGCTCAGTGCTCACTGCTTCTGCTTGTTCGGACTTCCAAACTTCCAAGTTCCTTCCCCGTCTACGTGCTTTTCCCTCGGTATCTGCTCCATCACATGAATCTCTTTTTTACTTAATGTTGGAAGCGTCTGTCGTTTGATACGAATCCGTTGTGCGCACTGCGTTCCCGTTACGAAGCCAGCTAGACTAGCTAGAGCCTGCCCCCGCATCGGAATCATTGAGCTAGCTTGAAAATTGGGCAAGTGGGGGCTGGGTATAGGCTGCATAGAGTCTCAGAAACTGACCTTTTGAGTCCTCACTCCTCCTGAGGTAGCCGTTTACTGCTGCAAAAGGAACAGAAGACGTCATTCCAAGTCTCCAAGAGAGATCGAGTGGGAATTGGGCAAGAGGAAATCGAAACAGGAAGCTTGCCCGTTTTCATTAAACGAGACTGGCGTTCTGCGGCTTCTGCCACCGGGCGAGGCGAGATCAAAGAGGAGCAAGAGCAAGCAAATTAAGCATGAGATGATATCACTTCATGGGAGAGCTGACCTGAGCGAGACACTTGCTCTTTCGTGTCTCTCAATCATTCCAATTTCGAAAGGTCTGTGCTGATACTTTTGTGAAGGGAGACTAAAACCTTGACAATTGACGTAGAGCTTTGGATCATGGACAGTTTATGAAGCAAGAAACCCAGATTGCTCCGTCCTGTCAAAAGGGATTAATTGATCGTGGGAAGGAGTCGGACTGTTTGTTGTGGAGAAAAGGGGGACTGTTTGTTGTGGACAAAAGGGATTTTTCAACAGAGGTTTGCGGGAGGCAGCCGGAAGCGTTGAGAGCGCCAGGCGTAGTAAAGGAAGGGAGCGTGCAGGGAACAATACCGAATAGAATTCTGTGGACCAGGTACAGTGCTTTTTTGCGGCGATGGCTGCGTGCTCTCTCCTCCAACTCGGGTGCTGCTTTTTGGAAGCACCATTTCTCTCAAATCTCAAAGTCTGGTTAGGAATTTTGTGCTCTGCCTGGCTGTCACCTTCGATGGTAGAGGAAGACGCAGGCCGGCGAAGGAAGTATAATGATGCTGATGAACTCACAAAAAACAGCGGCTGATTTCGAGCAAGGTGCCGAGTTTCTTCTGTGGAGCATTCGCGACTTGTCTTGTCGCGTAAGAGTAGACTGGGCGGCAAATGTTTTTAGAGAGCGGCGCAGACGGAGATCCAATGGCGGAGGAGGAGGCGGTGGCGCTTCCGGCGGAGCAGCGGCGGCTCAACTATAACGCACCACTGCTGTCGGCACGCCGCGCGACGGAGGGCGGCAGTCTCTGGAAGTTGAGCGGCGAGCTCAGCGCAGAGAAGCTGCGTGTGGCAGGTGCTGTACCCTTTTGTTGGGAGCACAGCCCCGGCCGCCCCAAGCTGCGCCTATCACCGCCCATCACCGCCGCCCCCTCGCCGCCCTCAACTCCGCTACCCTCTGCACCCCCGCCCCCTCCGCCAACCAATCTTGCCCGCGCACCAGCCCTCTACGCCACCGTCTATTCCTCCTCCTCCTCCCTATCGGCCTCCCCGTCCTCTTCCGCCGCGTCTTCCTTCTCCTCCGCCCCTTTATCCTCCCCGACCCCTCCGTCCATACTGCCACTTCATGCGACCTCCCTCTCCACCGCTCGTTACCAACAACAGCTGCGGCATGAAGCGCTTTCTCCTCGCCCAGCACAGCCTCCACGTCAAGCTCACAACCATGGAGAAGACCATCTCCAGGTGCGGGGCCAGCGCGAGAGCTTCCTTGAAGTTGCTGGCGCAGACGATGCCCCCGGTCATGGAGAAGACCAGGTCCAATCTCGAGGAGGTTTGAGCGAGGGAAAGCACCGACAGCTGCGTGAGTGCCCTGGAGTAGATGACCAGCTGGGTGAAAAAGGAAAAAATGAGGATAACCAGGACACGGCAGAGGTCGGCACCACCACTCTCAGCCGAGTGAGCGCCTTTGAACACGAAGATGCCGAACAGGATGTAGCGAAGCCAGGCCAATGTGCAGGCAGCGAGGCTAGGGACTTCATCATGGACAGGTTCCTTCCCGCCGCCAAGGCTATGGCTGCTGATGCCCCGCAGGCGAGTTCTACTGGACACGAACTTGTTACCGCGAGGAGGCGGAGCTCGTTGTCGCAAGCAACATCTATAAAGGCGGCTGCCGTTATTCCCAGTGAGGGCGTACGCTCTCGGGCGCAGCTGCTTCTGACTGCCGCACAGACGACCCCTCCGAGAGTAAAGGGGTTCACAGCTCCAGCTACTCCTTCACAGCAGCTAGAACAAGAAAAAGCTCGGAACAGTGGCTTCTTCAAGTCGTGCAGGACTCTCAAAACGGCTATCGTGAACGCCATTCGGAAAGCAGCGGCATCCGCACGTGCTATGTCTAAAATCAAGAGCAAGGTGACACCATCCCGCAGCGTCGATATTGTCCGTGACGATGTTTCCACTGTCACTGATGAAGAGGTGAGCTGGTTTCTTCACAACGCGTCGTCCCACGAGCTTGCATTACCTAGACTCCTCTCCTCTCCCTTTGTTTTGATTTCCTGATATTTGCTTATCCTGTGAAACTCATCTCAGAATGTAGATGATCCCATTATTCACGGCATTGTCGTCTGATTAATAGCTATTCTGAAAGATGATAGTATTCAATTTCAATCTTTAGGTCAGGCTCGAAGGATCTTGTATTTCTCTCATGTACCAACTTTACTTTCTCGTTATGGGTTTTGCAGTCCGTGTAATCTTCTGATATATATCGCGTAGCCTCTGAAATGGACATTTTTGGCAGTCGCTTGATTAGTTTTCACACCCTATAACCATGGTAATATGGTATATCATGAGTAGAAGAAGGATGGATCATGGATCTATTCCCATCGTATCTTCTTTAATTCTGGAGAAGCCGTGTCTCTCCATCTTGTGAAGAGTTGTTTGCCTCGACTTTAGTCATCCTGTATCTACTTGGGGCGTTGGAGCATTTCAGTGCCTTTATGGTGTTTTCACACAGACGTTAACGAATAATAGGGGGGCCATGAGAGAAAAAATTCAATTAACGAGTATCTATTTTCAACTTGCAAACCTTGCCTCCGTGAAAGCATGGTGGTATTCAAGCGTCTATGATTCTTATTTTCTCGTTAATGCTTTAACTCAGTTTGGATTGGCTGTGCCCCAGGAAGCTGTTGTTAGGGAGATTAAGGCGACCTTGCAAGACAGAGGCAAGCAAAGGATTGAACGCCCTCCTCCTTCCAACGTTTATTCAGCTTGCCCAAGAAAGAACCATTTTAGAGCTAACTCGCCCATATATGGAGCAATCTATCCCAATAGATACCGTAACAGTACTCGTTTGAGGAGCAGCCCTCTCCAAGCTAGTAAGAGTTTACGAGTAAGCCCTTGCCATGACCAGACCGGAATTGAGGGTGATGAAACTCAGTTTTACGATGCTTCCAGCAGGTTTGGCTCCCGGGCATCTACACCTGGCCGTGGTTATAGAACCGGAGCATCCATGTCTCCGAGCAACGACGGCAGAAAAAGCTGGGGGTCTGCTAAGGACTGGTCAAGTGAGGGACTAGAAATCTTCGCAGATGCAATGTGCACCCATTTTGAAACACCCCGTCCTTCTCTGAGTGATGATAATAAAGCGGTTGGATCAGAGTCTGAGAATAACAGGGATGATGGACGCTCCCCTAAACCGAGGAAGCCGTCCAATCTTAGCCAGAGAGTTGGCAAGGCCTTGTGGGTGGACATTCGAGGTCAGCAGGCAGGAAAGCCAGAAAGGAATGGCTCTATCCCCTATGTGTCTGGTGAACACAGTGTATCGACAGACTCTTCGTCAAAAGTCGAGGTGCATCAGCAGTTCGATGTAGAATTCCAAAAAGGCAGCTTCTCTAGACTGTTGAGATATTCGTCTGTAGAAACCAACGGTTGCAAGAGTTCCTCGAGCACGCAGTCTGCGCCTCCCATCTTCCCTGCAAAGTGCCAAAGGAGTAGATTGACTGAGAAGCTTCACAATGATGGCCGGGAGGAAATTCTTCCAAAGGAAATGGGTTGGCCTCTGGGGATTTCCGGTTACTATCCTGATCGACAGTTGAGATCTCGTAAAGTACAACAACTATACTCTGCCAGATGTTCTTCAGGAGTTAATGTGCCCTGCCCTCCACCGCCACCCTCTGTTCCAGGTTCTTGGCTCCTAAAGGCCTTGTCATCAACTGCATACAGACCATCTCCATTAGCTGCCCTGCAAACGGCCAAGGAAGGCGCTGGAAAGAAGCACCTGGAGTCCTCCTCAACACATACCGCAGGGATAAGGTGGGAGGATATAGTAAAGGGCAGCCATATGCAACCGGTTTTGTATTCCAGAGTTCCTGAGTTCTCTTCTCTGATTATCAAAGGCTGAATGGTATCCTGATTTTCTGAAACGTCTATTCTCAATATAACTCTTGTCGTTGCAGGACCTTTGCCATCATCGGTCAAACCTAGAAGGTAGCAAACCTGGGCTCGGCCTGCACTATTTGCAATCAGCTAGCCACCCTTCACACCATTCCAACCGAGTTCATGCCCTCTTAGGAGCTATATACAATAAAGGGCTTGCTAGCACAGCCAGGTCCCGGTTGGTAACACTCCGCATCGAAGAGTTACCTTGGGTCGGATTAGACAAGTGAGAGCAAGGAGCCTGAATCGTAAGTTTACTTGTATGAAATCCTTTCGCAAATGAGGCCAATAGTGACATCTTGTAAAACCACGTTTATCGACTGATTACGTAACCAGTAATGCAGGGCAAGATATAGTACTTCTTGGCTCCATATATGTGAAGCTAATTTATTGGATACAGGTAATTTGAAACAGTTCTGATGAGGAGAAGGTTGACCAGTGCGAGCAGAAGATGGTCGTTATTGCTACGAGTAGCATGACTCGTCTACGACGAATTAGAGATCCGCTCGGATCTCCCAGGCTCCCTTTCGTTTCCTTGAGCTGATGATTGTATGTTGAAGGGATGATTATCATTTCCTTCCTTGTAGCAGACTCTGCAATGAGTATAAACTTCATGCGCCCCCAAGTCCTTGTGATTGATAGGCCTCTGTTTCAATACCTCCTTAGTGATTTGTTGTGCTGATAGTCACTTTGGGACCTCTCAAGTCTTGCACCATTTGGTTAAGCTCACATTGAGACATATTTATTTATTTATACTATTATATAATTATATATAAAGATAGATAAATATTTATATTATATATATATAATAGTAACTATAAAGTGTGTGTGTGTGTGTTTATATACATATTTTTATATATTTATGTGTTTATATAATTATAAATAATAAATAAGTATTTATAATAAATGTAACTATATATAACATTTATTGATATTTATATAGAATTCTATATATCTTATATATAAAGGTGTATATATATATTTATTTTTCATTTGATGTTTCTCTCTCTCTCTCTCTCTCACTATATATATATATATATAGATACATTTATATTTATATTTATGTATATATGTGTTTATGCAATAATATATATAAGATACATAAGTATTTATAATAAATGCAACTATGTATAGAGTTCTATGTATCTTATTTATATAGAGTTGCATTTATTGTAAATACTTATGTATCTTATATATATTATTGCATAAACACATATATACATAAATATAAATATAAATGTATCTATATATATATATAGATATATATATATATTAGAGAGAGAGAGTTAAACATCAAATGAAAAGTAAATAAATATATACTCCTTTATATATATATAAGTTGATGTAATAATATATAAATATAAATAAGTATTTATAATAAATGTAACTATATACATTACTTATAGATATTTATATATTATTCTATATCCATACATTTATTTTAAAATTCTCTCTCTCTCTCTCTCTCTCTATATTCTCTCTCTCTCTATTGTTAATGTGCCATGTCCTCCTGTCCCATCATCTGGAATCGTCGATTGTGCGATGTCATGACTCATCATTAATCTTTCGTGCCACGATGCCAGTGATTTGCCACATCACGTCATTCGTCAGTGGTGGACCCAATTAATATATAAATATAAAATATATCTATCTATATATATATATATATATATTTATTTATTTATGTAGATACCACGCGTTGCCAGTCATGGGCTGCCTCTCTATGTGCCACAATCGATCCCCAAACTGCGCCATGTCACCACTATCATGCTATTTGTAGTAGCGATTGCCTGCCTCTGCGTGCGGTTTGCCCTCCTTCACTACCTCAGTATTGGGCTCCACGTCATTTCAGTCGCGCTCTGCTCTGTTGCACAATCTGCCCTCTGGTGTCTGCTCCGGTCATTCGCCTCTGCCATGTGGTTGCAGTCGGCAGTATCGAGTCTACTTTGGCCTCCCGTCGTGCGTGTCAACTCACATGTCCTATGCCCTATACTCACGTGTGTCGCCACGTAAGATCCGTTGCGTTAGTACTTGTCGCGTTGCCATGTGCCATGTCTTCTATGGGTGTGCTTTATACTTGTACCTTGTGTCATGGACAGCGTCTGTGCTTCTCACAGCCAATGCGTCACATTTACTCACACGCATGCCACATCATCAAGGTACTTTGCCATGTCATCATGTCTACCCATGAAGTCTCATGCCCATTAATTGTCTGCCACTCTACCCCAATCCACTCGCAGTCCCGCACTCTGTTTGTGGCTTTCGCCATGTGGCCGACTATCATGTATGCCCCTTGCCACATCAGAAAGCTGCACGCTGTTGCAGTGATAGTTTGTGTCAGAGGCATGTGTCGCGCGCTCTAGCCACCACGTGTCATCGTGTGCCTTGGCTTGGGATTTGAGGATGACCTTGGCTCAGGATCATGATCGAACCATTTGTAAGCTCTAGAACCTCTGAAGCTCCTCGAAACAACCCGAACCTCCACTCGAAGCTCCAAATTCGTACCCGATCCAACCCTTAAAAGATAGTTTTGAAAGATAACAAACTCGCATAAGGTGTTAGAAATATCCTGCAAACCATCCCCTACCAAGGCCATATTAGAATCCAAAAGAACTCGAATAAAGCCTTCATCAAAGCCATAGCAATCCTAGATTTTGGGACATGGCCAAGGCCAAATAGCAAGGCAAATGGCAACTCTGAGACAAGACCACCTTGCTCTCGTAGCAGAGGAGATACATGTCAAATGACCCCAACGAGCTCCATTTAATTGTAAACCTCGACAATAAGTTCATATGTATCATTGCTTGTTCAACTTTCCTCCAGAGCCTACGAAAAATCCGACACATCACAGAAAGGATTAATACTACATTTGCCAAGAGCAGGAAGCCATTGATGAGTTATTTTCCAAATCAAAACTTGCCTATGATTAAGGGATAACCCTTTTCTCAATTAAACTAGTTCGCCATGCAGAACCTTTGATATGCCCCCTTTGAACATTAAGCTCAGGGATCAAAGACACATCTTGTTACTTCTCCAGTTGAAATCTATTTTGCGTCTAATTGTCCATGGTTTAGCCCTCCACCAAAGCCCTCCACCAAGAAGACACTATTGCGTTAGTTGGTCAACCATTCATAACTCGACCATCTCTCTAGACTTTGGATTAAAAATTGATATGACATCTTCCCATGACCTCCAATCAGCCAACGTCATGTGCATTTTGAAGTTGATAGATGCACAACCTTTCTTTTGCATATTCTTGGTGTGTCTAATATCAATCAATGCTAAAGGAGCATCCACAGAATAATTTCAAAAAAATTGGAGTCCCCTCTTAATCTTGATCTCCCCTTCCAATATAGCAATAGACCCAAAAATTTTCAAGTTGAAACCAATCTTGTAATTATGTCTGACCCCACCACTTTCAGGGGGAACTTTGAGAGCAGCTAGTGTGCCAATCCAAGTTCCTCCACGATCCTACTGGCATCTCCTAACTTCTTTCAATGAACCATTTAGTAATATCTGACCAAGGGAGTTGCATAGTCCAAGGCTCTAGGAAACCACTTATATAGTAAGGCTAAATTCCTCAACATAAAACCTCCAAGAGATTTAGGGGGCCTTCAACGCACTCCATGGAACATAATGCAATATTTTCCCACCATTTTTCTTAGCCCAAAGAATATTTTGCTTTTTTTTTCAACTTGATCTGAATGAGACTTTGAAAGCTTACAAACAAATGCTATATCGACCGTCTAAATTGATAATATATGCAAAAATCTTGCATTCCGACTTGGGCATAATTCCTGCCATCCTCACATATTTCCCTTTAGCTCTCCCTTCCATCACTTAAATCTCAACTTGACTGAATTATCAACCCCCAAAGGAGCACCAAGATAGCATATAACATAGCTTCGGGAAAAAGGAGGGTGGAGGGGGTTTGCATAGAAGGAATGTAAGAAAAAATGATCATGGGGAAGGTGAACACTGACCATGAAGTGGTCATTGTGTGGAAAGAATGTAAGGAAAAATTATGGTGGGGAAGGTGAACACTGACAGTGAAGTGGTTGTTGCATGGAAGGAATGTAACGGAAAACTATGGTAGGGAAGCTAAACACTGACTATGAAGTAGTCATGTTTGTCTTTTGGAGTCTTTTGCTATACTTGTATCCCTATGACTACCACCAATGTGGGCTCTTTGCTATACCACATGCTGAGAGCTCCTTGTACCTGCATGCTCATCATGTGTTGACACAACGTTTTCAAGGCCAGTGATGAGATCCTCCAAATTACGTCCATCTACGGGATCGATGTAATAGAGGCCATGTTTACAATCAATGAAGGTGTAGATGGCCCTTCTTGATACAAGGTGGTAAGGCCACAATAGCCCCTGATATGAATGGGGGATTGTTCATTGTCTCTACATCTACCTTTAAAAAATTGATACATTGGATTGTTTGTTATTTTCTCGGGAAGGGGGACGAGGGGTTTCAATATGTATAAATCCTATAGATCGCATGCGTTCAAGGCCCATTTACAAAACCCCTTATCTATGATTTTTTCATTAATAAAATATAACCTTTTCCTATTCAATGTGTAAATATATTTCGATAATCCTTTTTAATTCATCCTTCTATAAGTGAAAGTGTGAGAAAAAATGATATCAAGTATATCTTTCTATTGGACTCACGTGATAGTCACATATGTTGAGTGACGCCTTCCCCCCCATCAAGGTTTTTAATCCACATGTGGTCCAATTGGGATTGGTAGATAGTGACTTCTCCTTGATTTTAAACTACATTGGGTTTTGGATTCTTGAGCGTGAACAATTTTCACTCTCTCTTCTAGCTTTTGAAACATATCTTTCAGCTCACTATTCTCCTTCTCGAGAAGGAGAAAACGTTGTTAGAGTATTGGGTAGAGATTACCATTGTAGAGCATAGGAATGCTGCTTTTTTGCTATTCTGTCACAAAAAATGATAGACTGCTAGGACCCCCTTACTTGCGGTGTTGATATCACACATTTAACCCAAAAATATAAATAGCTTATCTTCTAAGGGTCAAAATTGCTTTTCACTTTGAAGTCATTTGAGCAAATCTTGAAAAGCTATGCTTGATTCTTTGTCTGTGAAAAAACTAGTCTGGATGGCAGAACTTTATTTGAAGGTGAGAAACAACTAGAGGGGGAGCTCCTAAAGTTATTATTGAATAGGATCAACTGGATGGTGATTCCAAGTTTTAATCTAACCCCTTACATTGGACCATGGAGTTCAGCCTAGCTAGGAGTAGGAGCATGGAAGGAGGGAGGAGAAGAGAAGAAGAGGACGAGAGAAGTTGTTCCTCTATACCAAAACCAACAGCTTTTGGTACTCTACTAGGCATTGGGCAATGGAAAGATAACACAGGAGACAATGCAAACAAAAGCGTACATGGCACCGTCGCTAGCAACAGTGCCAATAATGTGTTTGAAAAGAAAAAAAGACCACATTGTTTGTGTCATTACTGCGAAAGGTGCCATGTATGCTTTTGTTTACAATGCAAACAAAAGCGTACATGGCACCGTCGCTAGCAACAGTGCCAATAATGTGTTTGAAAAGAAAAAAAGACCACATTGTTTGTGTCATTACTGCGAAAGGTGCCATGTATGCTTTTGTTTGCATTGTCTCTCACATTGTCTTTCCATTGCCCAATGCTTAGTAGAGTAATGAAATGTTGTTGGTATGGAATAGAGAAAAGATGTGCGTGAAAGGCGAGTGCGGGAAGTGTTGTCAAGCATTTTTGAGTGATTTGGTGTGTTTTTGAGGTAGAATGAGTATGAATTTAAAGCAGCAGATAGGTGTTGTGATTGTTAAGGCCTTGACATTGTCAAATCATGAGAAAAACAAGAGAAAAACAAGAGAAAATGATGAATTTGAGAAAATTTTGAAGTGGTTTGTAGAGGGAAGAGCAATCAAAATTTTGAACGTCTTCATTTGTGTTGAAATCTTGTTCTCTTTTGTTGTTTGTTTCATTCACTAGGTAGAATAGATAGTGCAGGTCACATAGGACCTTAAAAACCTGAAACAAAAATCAAGATTTAGTTAAGAAAGGACCAAAATAAGGTTGGTGAGTTTGTGTAAACTAGGATGCTAGAATAACAGAAGTCAATGTTGAAATAACTGATCAACATTAAAATATATCTCCATGCCATTGAATTATCAAAAGTCAACATGGAAATAGAAAGCCAATGGTGAAATATATTTCCACAACATTGAATTAGTCAGCCCCCAATTACCCTTGATAATTTTTTCCTAATTGCCAATTGGACATTAAATGCTAATAGCTAGCATGTCAACATTTGGTCAACATTGAAATAGATGATCCACTCTGAAATAGTGTAACTTCATGCTATGGAGTATGCTTAATCTAGCGCCATTGAAATAGCATAATTCAATGCACTGAAATAGCCAAGATGCTAAAATAGCCCAAAACTCTAAACACCTAAAATGATTTCAAAGCGAAAATTGCCCTACGATTACAAAATGGTGAGATAAAGTCAACATTGAGATAAAAGTCGACACCAAAATAAAAGTCCATACTAAAATACCATATCTCAGCACCATGGGAATACCATATTTCTATGCCATAGAAATAGCTTAATTTAGCGCACTGAAATAGCCCCAAAATTGAAAGTTGGCCAGTTGTAGATTTTGATAAAAATGATGAAAATTTTCATGCAGGGAAGCCACAAGGGACTGCCACCCCTTGACCCTGTGTCGAGGCAAAATTAATCTAGAATTGGGTCCTCAATTGCACTTACCAACACATGCACTTGAGATCAAGAAGAGTCCTAGGAGTTGATTCTGAGCCTGAGGATAGTGCCTCAAATACCCTCTTTTTAACTTGCATACTTAGTTTTGCATCCTTAAGGACAACAAGCTCAAAAGTCAATTCTTACACCTTGCATGAACTACTAGTAACAAGGTAATCTGTCCAGCTCAAAAGAGTCCATGCGCTTGGACAAAGACATGGGAGAACCCTCCTTAGTTAGAGCTACATCGGCTCTAAACTCCATCTTCAATGATCCCCAATCTCCTACCCTTTCTAAGATTAAGCGAAACATTTTCCAACATGATGGTTTGGACTTACTAAACCGATCAACATGTTAAACCTATTTGCTAGGCAAAATAGGGTGCCAGTAGAACCTCAAGTGTCAACCCAACCGTCGGTGTCAAAAGCAATGTTTAGGGGATTGAATCCCACTGTGTTGATTGTCAATCAATCGCCACTATATCCATTCTTTGATGAAAGCTAGTCATATAGGGGTGAATTTGGCCCCAGAGTCTGCTGGGAGTTTCAAATGCTAGGACAAAGTGGACAAAGGAATAATCCATAAGGTCCAAAAATAAGACCCTTCACATCTAAAGTTCTATTGTTTCCTACTTGGCCATAGAACATGGGAGGAATACCATACCCAATGATCACCCCTTATAGGCCTTTGCTCAGGTGAACATGCCACTTCCCAGAGGAACTCCAACCCAACTTTTAGGCCCCTTTGACCCCAAGTCACAATGCAAATGCCTAGTGGTTCAATATCCTCAAATCCTACATTTGCACAGCCACCAAATACATGGAACCCTCTAGCCACCAAATACATGGAACCCTCCACCAAAACCACCAATGTATGAAGCAGGGTCACCATATTCTCAAGTTTTGTCTACTCCACTGATGGTAATTACCAATGAAGCAATGTTAATCCTAGTGCAAGCACTACGAAGGCGAACCATGCCTCCAACATATATGCGAAGAGAACAAAACCCTTCTAGAAGTAAAGCCATCACAATCTCCAAGTTAATCACCAAGTTTATAGGATAAGGAGACCCAATCTCCCATGTAGAGTGTCTTGAATAAATCTATGAGACATTTGGCGACTTTGGTGATTTAGACAAGTTCAATCTTGATATAGCAGGGCAGGTCAGTGGTTCCTTAAGGGGAAAATCAATTGGGACACCTTCTGCAAGGCATTCATAGTAGGGTTTGCCCCAAATGGACCAAAATGGAGTCCTATCAAACAATCATATGAGTTCAAGGAAACGAAGTCTCATAGACACTACATTGCTACGATTAAGCTTTTGAACTCACAACGTGAACCACGTGAGAGAATGAGTGATGCTCAACTATTGCCGCATTTTCTCTTAGATATTTGGGATTTGAAACCGCATGACCATCTACTTGCAATGAATCCCATATCGTTCCACTTATGTAGTAAGACGGTTTGAGTTATATGGTAAGACGATGATTCACTTAAGTGACAAGATGATGGAGAAGTCCCCAAGGGATAAATTCTCTGCAATTGCTTCAAATGTGTCACAACCAACAAAAACATCCACTTTGGGGGAAGCTAAGGAAGTGAGCATAGGCTCCAAATGAATGAACATTGAGAAACTAGCTGTCGCCAATCTGCTAAATTAGCTTGGCTAGAAGTGGAAGGTGGGTCCACCCATATGTATCCACAAAGAGATAATGTGTGGTGTGGGATATGTATAGGAAACCATCCCATCAATGACTACCTCACCTTAGGTCAAAGCCCTCACTCTACTATACCCACTATGTGTGTTGGGAAAATTATGATCTGTTGCAATGTCATTATCCTAAGGTGATTACACCAATGAGTGCCTTGCCTTAGAGCAAAGCCCTCACTATGTTGTGCCCATTGTGTGCATTGGAAAAATCATGATACATCACAATATGGTTATCCTAAGGTGATTCCCTCAACCTGTATAGCCCTACAAACATCGCTTGATTTGGCACAATTGGCCATTGAAGATATAATTCCTACTAACAAGGGGCAATTTAGGGCACATAATGTTCCATTACAACCATCACAAATCACTCCCATGAATCATGCATTGGTAGAAGAACTACAGATCGATTAGGAAGACCATGAGCTCTTAAGAGCACAATGGAATCAGCTACTCCTAATTCAATGATAATGCGAGTTAGTCTAGCATCATAAGTCATTATATTATGTAAGATAACAAGTACATACCACTTTACCACAAGGCCCCTATCTCTCAGAAGGTAAGAGATATGAACACCTTGACAAGGAGATCGCCAATTCAATGCTATAAGTGTTAAGGGCCTTATAGGGTCAATGAGTGTCTGTAGAAAAGAGCGGCTAAACCACTAGTCTCATGTTTTAAATGTCAAGGACCTCATTCTGTGAAAGAATTTTCCTACAAGTACACCTGATCTACACCAATCATGGCCCCTTCAAACACATTAGCACCATTGTGCACTGGGTGTGGAGTTTGACCACCTCTGTAAGGACTGCTCAATGTGGAGACCAACAACATTGGCTACTACACGTAAAAGTGTGAGCTTTAATCTGCTCAACATTAAGAGAGGCTTGGTGTCCTTTATACCCTTGAATGTAATTATGAGGTTATAGGCCAAAGCCTTGAATAAGAGCTATGTAAGCAAGCAAAAAGAGACAAGACAAGTAGGCCACAACCTAGAGAAGCAACTCAATCTACGTGTAGAAATGCTAAAGATGCCCTTAAGATTGAAAAGGGCCATGATAAGGTAATCATCTAGGATGGGACATATGAAGACACTGCCACCCTGGCCACATCATCTTCTTCTAGCAGTACTTCGTCAAATGGAGGCTTAATCAATCCTCCTCCCAAAGAAGTTGAGAAATCACTAAGAACCCCTTTCCAAGGTAGAGCGACAATGCCCAAGGGTCATGACAAATACCCAAACTCTTTGGTAGAGAAACAACACCTTATCGAGGTGCGAAACAACTTGGTGTGCAAGTGCCAATAAATTTTTGAGCAAAGAGTCAAGGCAAGCAAGGGAGCTAATACAATCCATTCTAGGAACCGGGCAGTCAAGTCTCTAAATCCTTGCAAGTACCTCAAAGAGTGAAAGAGGAATTATCTCACGCTCTTCAACCTTTGGGTCCACACTAACGCAGTGAATGTTTAAAGAGGACCCCACCCTGCAACAACTAAAGGAGGATGACAACACGCCCTTCTATAGATTTAAACAGCCAAAATCAGTCAGCTTGGAACTAGTCACTAGGCCCTAAGACATTGCTCGATCGGCGTCGTTCTTATTATCGTGGCATTATTATGGGATAATTCTACTCTATGGAGATACCTCTCGGACTAGATGAATGGGCATATAGTAGCTCTTGAGCCCACTGAGATGGTCAAATCTCCAACAACCCTCAACAACTTTCTAAAGGTACCAATCAACAAATTGGGCAAGTTTTTTTAGAGTGATGATAGAAAAGTTGTGCTACCCAAAACCTCCTATGATAAAAAATAATGGGGCAATCTTGGATGAAGGAGCTAGTGTTAGAATCATCAATCAAATAATATTGGGAAAAGTGCGGAAAACCCCACAGGGAGAGTACCTCTTGGATAGTGAAATTGGTTGATGAAGCCATGACTCGACTGGGGGGGGGTTACTAAAGGACACTAAAATTAAAACTTTTGGCCTCACATAGTGGGTGTGCTTTGTTGTTATGGACTTTGTCAACCAAGCCAATGACTTGACCAAGGGGAGGACTAAAGGACACTAAAATTAAAACTTTTGACCTCACATATGGGTGTGCTTTTTTGTTATGGAGTTCGTCAAACAAGACGATTCATAGAAGTTATGCTAGGTAGACCTTTCTTGTGTATGGTAGGACTGGTCCATGACTGGCATTCTAATTCTATTTACTTACAAAAGGATGAGCAAGTCATGAGGGCAGATCTCCAAACTTGGAAGGCCCACCCTATGTCTAAAAAATCTGTTCACACCAGCTGAATCTTACACCACCAATAAGTCAATTTTGGTAAATGTGTTCAAAGCTTATAATGAAGAGCCTTGAAGACTTTTGGTGTACTCCTTTACTAAGATTTAGAAGACTCACTAAAATGGACGTACACTAGTCATAATAGATGTACCAACAACTACTAACAGAACTCAAATTATGCACCTTGACAATGATCAATCATACACCTTTTTACACCATAAGAGTGGTACCACCTAATGAAATTGGTAACTCCGTTGATACTAAAGAGATAGGTATTACTCCATCACAACTTTGGGTAGAGCTGACATCAGTCGGTGCAACATGCCAAATACAAGTCTTGGTAGATGGTTGACCAAGCAATAACCTCATCTCTGGGAAAGCATTGAAACATCTCGGCCACGTACTCCTTGAAGTATGTAATTCTAAAATTCAATCAATAGGAGATACCTCAATTAAAGTGGTTGGTTCTCTAATGAGATGAATGTTTCCCACCTTATGCTTCCAAGGTTCAGTAGCAAGTAGACTAAGGGTTGTTCAATGCCATCAAGATGTACCAATCTCTACCAAATGGGCCAACATTCAAGCATTGGCATCAATGTCTACTTCCACCTCTTGAACTCTATAAGAGCCTCAACAGCAAAGATGATAAAGAAGAAGAGTATGTATGAAAGGCTCTACTAGAGGACTAAGGGTACTTTGAAGGTAAATCATATATTTCGATTTTCACAAAACCCCAATATTGCAAGCCACCCCATTATGTAAACAATAGCTCTCAACATTGAGAAACAAGACGATGCCATACAACAAGAAAGGTACATTTCCATTGGGTACTTCTCAAGGCCTAAGGGTAATACCTAAGGATACTACCTACTATAAGGTCTGTAAAGGGCAAGGAAACAGTAGCTAAAAGGCCTTGATGGGTTTCCTAGTAAGGAATTGGAGTAGATCCACAAGAACCTACTACAAAGACCTTAAAGAAATGTTCCTAGCATGGGAAGAAAATTCCTCACCAAGGTGGGGCCCCATTGATGTCTCGACAACACCTCTTCCCATCGATTAGCAAACTATGATGAAGGTCCAAATAATTGAGAATCAACTTGTACTGCTCATGGATATCAATAAGGTATGCAACCCTTATTACTTCATCAAGATCTTGGACCATTCAAGGTCATATCAACCTTTGGTGTCCCAAGGCACTCATCCACAAATAGAACAACAAGTGGTTCTACACTAACAAGTAAATTTGATGATACAAAAATGGGCCCGAATGAGTTTTTTATGACCCTCAATGCTTTTCCACATTCATTTACTAGAACCACCCATTGAGCACCCATCCTTAGCTAACTCTAAAGTTTTCTCTTCTTACTTTTATTTTTATTTTTCCTTATTCTTTTTCTTTTTACTAACTAACTTTATTACCCACTTAACCATTTGTGCCTCCCAATGTAACATCACTTCTAACTTAAAGGCCTTTCCTGGAATCCTATATGCTATAAACCTCCTCCACCATAGTCCTCATTTCAAGAGTTGTATGATGTATTCTCAGACTCCTCATGCAATCGATGCAAAGATATAGTCACGATCGAGGTTAATGGATGTTGCATCGTCGAGTTCTTGAAAGATTTAGACATTAGACTCAACTTACAAGCATTTGATTGTTGTAGATTGAGATAGTCATCCATGATGCAGGGCATAATATTTTCTTTTCATTTCTTCAAAGATAATTTCTATGATGCACGAATTTACAATGACATGATATAGAATGTTCAAGCATTTCAGAGAAAATGCATAAAGGTAACTAACGAAGCTCAAAATTACCTAAAACAATTGTTCGAACTGTCTGAATTATGAGTATTTGTGAGGCTAGGGCACTGCCAATAGCTTGTTCCCACTCACAATGAGCAACGGCTCACCGGAAAAAGTAGCACGACTATAAGGGGCATAGGTGACGCGAAGGCAAAGGTAGGAGGGGGAGGGGGGCGGGTGGGGAGCTAAGTGCAGTTTGTAGGTAGAGGCTGCTATCCCATATTGTAAGGTATTAGGAAACAAATGCTATCATGGATCGCAATATTCTCTACTTGAGAGTACTCTCAACGGAAGCAAGAACGGAAGAAGAAGAGAGAGAGACAGAGAGCCACACAAGTTTGGTGGGTGCATAACCACCCTAATCTTCTTTTGCATTCATTTATATATGTGTTTGAGTATTGTACATAACTGGGGTAAAGGCACAGTGACCTTTAACCCCCACAACCTCCCACTTAAAGGACAATGTGCCTTTAAGGGAGAACAACCAGTGAGCATACTATCCAATGTCCATCAATACTGCCCATCAATACACGACAATACTCAAACCGCTGACTAGGTAGACTCTTTGTCAGCATATCTACAGGGTTATCATCTATATGAACCTTGACAAGCTCTATGTGCTTGTCCTCAAGTACCTCCCTGATGAAATGGTACCTGACCTCAATGTGTTTGGTCTTTGCATGAAAGACCAGATTCCGTGCTAGCTGAATAGCACTCATGGAATCACTATGCAATGTCGGTACACCTGTATGAATCCCCAAATCTCCCACTAGCCGATCAAGCCATATAGCCTCCTGGCAACCCTCTGTGGTTGCAACATACTCAGCCTCTATGGTAGACAAAGCAACGCACTTCTGTGCACGAGACATCCATGACACTCCACCACCTACAAAGGTGAACACATAACCAGAAGTGGATCTCCTACTATCCACATGCCCTCTGCATAGTCTGAATCTGTGTACCCAAGTACATCTCCTTGGTACCCTTCATGTACCTCATGATGCACTTAACTGCCTCCCAATGCCTCTTTCTTGGATTAGCCATATATCGGCTAACAACTCCCACTGCAAATGCAATGTCTGGTCTAGTAGCTATCATAGCATACATAAGACTCCCAACTGCTGATGCATAAGGAACCTTGGCCATCATGGCCCTCTCCTCTTCTGATTTGGGACTATCTGTATGACTCAGTTTCACATATGGAGGCAATGGAGTACTCACTGCCTTCCCCCCCTCCATATTGAAACGCTGCAATACTTTTGTAACATACTCTTTTTGTGAAAGCCAAAGGAGTTTCCTACTCTGATCACGCGTGATGCGCATATCAAGAATATGACCTGCAAATCCCAAATCCTTCATATCAAATGCCTCATGCAACTTGGTCTTTAATGCATCTAGCTCATAAGTATTCTTGCTAGCCAATAGCATATCATCCACATATAGTGCCAGGATTATCAGGCTACGATCCTTAGCTCTTTTAGTGTAGAGGCAGTGATCAATTTCACTCCTTCTAAAACCCTGGGACCGAATGAAAGCATCAAACTTCTGATACCATTCTCTAGGTGCTTGCTTAAGACCATAGAGACTCTTCTTCAGCTTGTAAACTAAATGCTCTTTGCCCTTTTCTTCAAAGCCTTCCGGCTACACCATGTAAATTTGCTCATGCAAATCCCCATGCAAGAAAGTTGTCTTGACATCCATTTGCATAAGCTCCATATCCTCTGATGCCACTAGTCCAAGCATGCATCTAAGTGTGGTCATCTTCAGAACCGGAGAGAATATCTCATCAAAATCCACACCCTTCTCTTGCTTGAACCCTTTAGCAACCAAACGGGCCTTGTACCTAGGCACGTCATCACCTGTGACCTTCATTTTGTAGACCCATTTACATGGCAATGCTTTCTTTCCATGTGGCAAAGAAACCAAGTCCCAAGTCTTATTCTTCATAAGTGAATTCATCTCTGATTGCATAGCATACTCCCACTTGTGTTGATCCTCACGCATCATAGCCTCTCTATAGCAAGAAGGCTCCCCGCAATCAGTAAGCATCACATAGTCTACCCGTGGAACAAACCTATCAGGTGGTCTAGACACTCTAGATGATCTTCTCAAAGGCATTTCAGCTTGCTGTCCCATTTGCATATCAGCCACATTTGGCTCGTTCTTTCCATCAATAGGTGATTCATCATCTACCCTTGATTGTATACCTGTGGGAGTACCAGGTGGTACCATTTCTTGCACATTTGTGCATGGACAGCTTGCTGTCTATCAACATATGCAGGTGGATTCACATCCTGGAAAGTGATTCTCCTTATTTCCACATCCCTCATGGGTGACTTATGCATCTTCTTCTCATTGAAGACTACATCATGGCTACGTTTGATCTTCTTTGCTTTTGGATCCCAGAGACGATAGCCCATCTCTCCACTTTCACCATAACCCAGAAAGATGCATTTCCTAGACTTAGGATCTAGCTTCTTTCGACATATGCCTCACACCCAAATATACGCAAATGAGAGTAAGAGGGCTTCTTGCCACTCCATGCCTCTTCAGGAATACCACCATCCAAACTCTTACTAGGTGATCTATTGATCACATGCACTGCAGTCTTCATTGCCTCAACCCAAAAACCACCAGAAAGACTTGCATTGGAAAGCATGCATTGCAACCTTTCTTGAATGGTACGGTTCATCTTTTCTACAACTGGATTTTGCTCTGGAGTATGAGGGGATGTGAGCTCCCTCTTAATCCCACGTGTATCACAGAAATGCTGAAAGTCATGAGAGAGATACTCTCCACCATTGTCAGTCCGTAGGCATTTAAGCGTTCTACCTGACTGATTCTCAACCAAGGCCAGTCATTTCTGAAATACCTGGAACACATCACTCTTCTGAGCTATAGCATAAGCCCACACTTTCCTAGTTGCATCATCAATGAATGTCACATAGTATTCAGCCCCGCCTAATGACCGTGTAGGCATGGGACCACATACGTCTGAATGCACCAAATCAAGCTTTTCAAACTCTTTCTTTCCCCTTCTTTTATGGGCTGATTTAGTCTGCTTCCCATAGAGACAATGCTCACAAAATTCAAAATCAGAGAAACTCAAATGCTGTACATAACCCAAACGGCATAAGAGTTTCATTCCATTCTGGCTCATGTGCCCCAACCTGCATGCCACAAAGAAGTGCTTGGCTGCTCGGTTATTGCAACAACATGATCAAATACCCCTAATACATGTAAGGGATACAATGTCCCACACTTGGTACCCCTGGCCAAAAGCATAGAGCCCTTCTGAATTTTCCAACTCTGAAAGCCAAAAGTGGTGTGAAAACCAACATCATCTAGCTGACCCACTGAAATAAGACTCTTGGTCAGCTTAGGCACATGTCTCACATGTTTCAAAACAAATGTAGACCCATTTGCAAAAGAAAACTTTATGTCACCTGCTCCCACTATGGAATAGACATGCATAGTCATTTCCAAGATGCACACAACCTGTCTTTCCACTATCATAAGTGGAGAACCATTCCCTATGGGGAGTAACATGGAATGAAGCACTAGAATCCAAAATCCAATCCTCGGAATATGCATCACTTGAAGTGGTAAGCAACTCTGCAGATAAACTAGACATGAAGAGAACGTCATTGTCACTATCATGTGTGACTGCATTGATCTCCTCGATCTTCACTTTTCCTTTGTCCTCCCTTGGACTCTCTTCCTTTTGATTTGCACCCCAATTTGCATTCTTTTTCTTATCCTTTTGCTCTCTTTTTAGCTTGTAGCAATCCTTTTTCATATGGCCCTTCTTGCCACAGTGGTAACACTCAATGTTCCGTACCCTAGATTTGCTACGAGACTTCCCTCTTTCTTGGGACTTCCCCCTGAACTGCCCCTTTGCACATTTAAGGATTCATCCTGCTTGTTGCCATCCATAGACTTCCGTCTAATCTCCTCGGCCAACAAGCTACCCACAACATCATCAAATTTCAGTACTCCACTACGTGCAGAGTTACTGACAGCTGTACGGAAGGTATCCCATGAGGATGGCAATGAACATAAGAGAAATATTGCCTTAGTCTCCGCATCAAAATTCATCTTCTGAGCCTGAAGCTAGCTGAAAATAATATTGAATTCATTCAAGTGAGAAGCAATGGAGACCCCTTCCTTCATTTGTAGCTCAAACAACCTCTTCATGAGGTAAACTTTATTAGAGGTAGTTTCCTTCTCATAAGTGGCACACAGTTTCTTCCACAAATCTTCCGTAGTCTGCTCATTTACTACTGTGAAATAAACTGACTCTGCAAGATGAAGTCTAATAGTAGACTTTGCTAATGCATCCAACTCATTCCAATCATCCTCAGACATATTTGCAGGCTTAGCTTCAATCCCTACCAAGGGTTTAATCTGCTTCTTTTGAATAAGCACATCCCTTATTTGTTCTTTCCACAAAGAAAAGTTTGTCCCATCAAAGTTTTTAATGCTGAAAAACTCCTTTTCAGACATGGAAGAGGATGCCATGATGCAAATAAAGCAAAATCCCAAATGCTAGTGCCTGCAAGAGAGAATCACAACAAATACCGGGTGCATCCAAATGTGTATGCCACAATAGACTGAAATATCACCAAAAACTCAAAGCTCAAAGCATCAAAAGATGCATCTGACTCATGTGCATATACTATGCATCCATATGAGCAAATCTGACCCAAAAGAAAATGCCAATAAGTGCCAAATGACTCAAGCATAAACACCGTCCACTGGCATATGCATCAATAATATCTCATCCAAGAGAACATAGCACTATCAGTGCATCATCTGCAATGTGTCAAAGCTGTCCCTCAGCATAAAATAGCATCCATGTGCAAAGCGTCCATAAAAAATAGCATCCCACAAGGCAATTTGGGCCTATCAGCGCATCCAATAAGGACCGCAATGCATCCAAATGGCCTATAAATCATCCATTGCAACCCAATGCATACCACGAATGAGCACACACTGCTCAAACTGCAACCAGAGTGATTTGCATAAGGTATGCTCAAGAAATCATAGTCCCACGGTAATGACCGCTACTAAAAATAGAACCTGAGATGCCTCAAAACATGGGTGCCATTGCATAATCGGAATCAGCAAGAAAATCTGCAAATATATCTCTTCTGCCAGAACTCCAAAATCCCAACCAATGAGTGAGAAATGGGAGTCAACACTTATCCACTGCCATGTGGCATAAATCTAAGGTTTCAAAATCTTAGAATGAAAAATGCATAACAGAGAGACGAAATCGAATACACAGAGATCGATAACTTTGAAAATCCTCCACTGAATTGTGCAAGAACTGATAGGTAGGGGTTTTTGGGCGTCCGGAACGCAATGGGACAGACGGTTTTGGAAACCGTGGTCTCAATCACTGGGTCTAACACACGGACTGAAAAACGTTTTTGGAAACAGAGCTGTTTGTAAACTTCACCGGAGTGCGAATGATGAGCAACATAGAAGTTTTAGGACCTCCTGAGTCCATCGGAACTGACAGATCTGCAAATGGTTGCTCCAAACTTGAGTTCCAACACCCGGGCAAAAAACGCAGGAACTAACACAGTGAGTCAGAAATCCAATGAAATGACCCCAGATTCAAGAATGAAGATGTTTCCAAGCTCCTGAAGTGAAGTGGATACCAAAAGCAAGCAATAGTTGCCTCTACAAGTTTTCTTTCAAACCACTTAACAGGCTCTCAAAACCACTTCGCAAAGCCAAAGTGACTTTTCCAAAGGTTCCTCCAAGGTCTCTACACACTCGGATGCAAGTAAAGTCACCCACAAAGGTTCCCACAAAGCTTCTCCTTTCTCCCACAGAGCTGCTGAGCTTCAAGCATTCACGCACGCTCAGCTAGATCACCCTGGCTCTGATATCAGTTGAGAGTACTCTCAACGGAAGCAAGAACGGAAGAAGAAGAGAGAGAGACAGAGAGCCACACAAGTTTGGTGGGTGCATAACCACCCTAATCTTCTTTTTCATTCATTTATATATGTGTTTGAGTATTGTACATAACTGGGGTAAAGGCACAGTGACCTTTAATCCCCACACTACTATCCTCTTGCATGACGACAGACATCTTTTTTATTAGTGATACTTGTCTTTCCTGAGTCCAAAATGGAAACACAATATCAGAACCTTGTGTGTAATGTTGCTACCTTGTTGTGATTGTCTTTAGTAGGAGGGTACCAAAAATATTCCTTGATCTTAGATTGACAAATGAGATTTCGCAAAGTAAATTCCTCCTATGGACACCTAAAAGCTTTAAAGCCACTGTAGTGTTGAAATTCTTTATATTTCTGTCTGTCAAAATTCATCACCACCATCATCAAGGCTTTTTGAAGAAAGCTTCATCACAAGTTCATGGTTGCTTGACATGGGTTATGGTGTCAAGGATGTTGAATACAATTGCTTCCTACAACTGAACTTCTTCTTTGGCATTGTGCAAATGCTTGACATTGGGAGGAAATAAGATTTCTCCAAAGATCCTTTCTAGTTGCCGAGTCCATTCCCTTTGTTTGTTTCTAAAAGGATGACACAACCTTAATGGTTGCTATCTTTTGTCTCATTCATGTTGACTACAACATCAGCCTGATTTATCATACCTTGCTTCATCCTTGCATTCTATCGATGCTTTGTTTTCTTTGTAGCCTTGTACTTTCTCACAACATTTAACTCTTGTTCTCAATGGATCAATTGTGTTGTTTTCCTTGCATTGAAATCCTCAAGTGTCAAAGACAAATACATTAGATGCACCTACCAAAAAATAGCATTAATCATCATACATGCTCTCCCATAGTGTGAATTAACCCATCAAGATGTACCAATCTCTACCAAATGGACCAACATTCAAGCATTGGCATCTATGTCTACTTCCACCTCTTGACCTCATAAGACTCTCAAAAGCAAAGATGACAAAGAAGAAGAGTAGGTCTGAAAGGATCTACTAGAGGACCAAGGGTAATTTGAACGTAAATCAGATATTTTGATTCTGACAAAACCTCAATATTACAAGTCAACCCATTATGTAAACAATAACTCTCAACATTGAGAAACAAGATGATGCCATCCAACAAGAAAGGTACATTTCCATTGGGTACTTCTCAAGGCCTAAGAGTACTACCTTGGAAACACTTATATTTGGGTATACAAGTGTTGCATTCCTGACAAAGAGGGATTTAGTATTGAATTCCACCCTGGCTCGGGACCTCCTAGAGTTCTACTTCTAATATGTCTTCTTCCTTCTCTTTTCTCTTTCTAATTCTTTCCATGAGGAGCCCTCTCTCTAGAGATCTCCCCCATGCTCAGTGCATGCCATGTGGACCCTCTTCGATGCCAAGTTTCCTTTCAAAGGACCTTAATCTTTTGTCACTCTTGGCATCCCTCTGTAATGCTAGGCCCATTTATTCCAAGGCATTAATCCACTATCAAGCCTTCTTGGTTTCCCACCTCACCATAACCAAGTCATAAGCTTTTGTGACTATGGTTGAGCTAACACCAAGATATTGTGTGTAACAATTACAACTTCATCATCTTCAATCAACAACAACAATGCACTCAATAAAGAGTAGAAGAAAGAATGGAGGCGAAAGCCTCTAAAATTGTGATCATCAACAAAGGAGACACAATCATTAGATTCAAGCCTTCCCATCATGAAAAATCAAGGCAAAGATTAGAGATCAAAACCACAAGAACCTACCTTGACAAATGTAGCACCACAAGAACCTACACATAAGGACAAGGAAAAATAAAAGTCCAGGAGGATCACACAAAAGAGACGTCATCTACCTCCTATCATCATGTAGTGACATAAGAACCTATCTTGAAAAATGAGGCAATAACACAAGAAGCTACTCAACCAAAAGTGTATTGGAATAACATCGAGTTTACCACCTCCTCTTCAAGGCACATGGTAGTCACCTAACAACCTACCATTGTAGAAATAAAATCTACTTTGGGAGCCACACAAGAACCCTCCTTAGTGAGAGATTTGGCATCAAGCTTCATGGCAGCTACACAAAACCTGTCACACCAACCATGCTAGACACAATGGAAGTCACCAAAGAACCTTCCATGTGAATGACAAATTATCTTCACTATTGACTTTCTCTGAAGCAACTTGGACCCAACAAAAACATAAGATGTCCAAGTCATTGTGGTCTTACTCACATTTGCTACAAAGAACATATATCACTTTTTAACAGTCATACAATGGAAGTTGAACATGTGAGAGGATGTAATTGATAAAGGCATAAGAAAGATGGGATCAAGAAGGAACTATAACAAGCTCAAGGGTATTAGGATGGCAACACTCAAATGTGGATCCCTAAGCATCATCAACATAGTAGCCCACCTTCTCTTGCCTGCCTCAAGGGAAACTTCAGCCTTCTACATCACAACAATGAGAGTGGAGGCCCTAAAACTTTGAGCCTACAACACCAAAAACAAAGAATGCACTGGTAGTAGTTGCATAAGAACCTGTTGCTAAAATGGAGTGGTGCCACAAAAACCTACTGCAATGTCTGTAAAGGGTACTAGAACCATAAGAATCTAGTCCTAAATATGGAGTAGATCCACAAGAACCTATTGTGATAACTATTGTAAAAAACATACAATTTTATTAATGGATTGTTTATGAGGCTATAATGTTAGAAGACTATGGTCAGAATATTCCAACATGTTGGGTTTGAGTTGATTATCTTTGTTATTGATGTTGATTGTACTAGTACTATAGGCCTTTGCCTAGATGATAATTGTGAGTGAATGATTATATTAATTGATTGCATTATTGTTCTGAGCTATCAATACATTGTGCCAAACAAAGTAAAAGGTGCTATCTAATCACTATTGTGTGAAGGGGAAGGAATACTAGTTTTTTAAATAAATTTGGCCATCATACATTATTATTTATATACATGGAGTTTATAAACTTTGTGTCTTGAATTGGCTATAAGTCCAAGGGAGTAGAAACAAAACCATGCAAGCAACATGAACCAAAGTGAAGTTAGTGTAGCACAGAAGGTAGGTGTAGTCTTTGTTCTCATTAACCCAAATGTTAATTTCCATTGTCCACTATTGCATCATGTGGGTAAATTTATCAATTGTTTGTTAGATATACATTTTACTATCGTATTACAATTATTTATATTTTATGGTCTATTATACAGGTTATAAGCGTGGGAGATAATGTAGTCATTTTCAATAGACCTATGGGAATCAATACACTAAGCACCTTGTTGAGTGCGAACCCTGATGCAAGGTGGCATTACAATATTTCCATGATTGTTTCTTGGTTTGAGTGATGACAGTTCTTAAGCCAAAAATAGAGTAACAATACAATAATTACGAATGTAGTATACTAGAGCATGTGCTTAGACTAAATAACCAATCGCCAAAGACTCTTGTAAACAAGACTACTCTTAATAAGATTGCTTTCATGTAATAAATAGGACCACTTGAATGCAAAAAATATGATGTGAATTTATTCATGACAATTGTGCTAAGAATTAGATAATATTCAACTAATGTATCTCTTCATTAGCACCTTATAATGCTTGCTGTCTTCATGAGCACCATTTTTGTTAAAGAACTTTATAACGACTCAAATGTTGTATCTATTAAGCACATCTTTGATAAAGAAGTTCATGAGGTAGGTAAGTGATTGGGTTAGGGTTTCCAACCCTTGTGACTTTTTCACTCTTTTGTGTTAGTGCTATATACAATGTGAACATGATGTTGAGATGAATATGTAGTGTCTACCCCCAACACCAACATCATGAAGTAGGCCTTCCCTCAAGATGATGATTTGCAAAAATGAACGACTTGAACATTACATTCCATCACACTTTATTAATGGGAATGCCCTTTTTCTAAGTTAAAGTAAGAGCTTGTCACTGTTTCCCAAGTGGTTTGGTAAACATAACACAATGTTGCATTGTGATGCCACCAAGTGATGCTCTTTCTCTCATGGAATGCTCTCTAACTTCAATGTCATTTGTCCTAGAGTGATATACTAGATTTTAGTTTAATGCTTGAGACAAATAGTATATTGTTATCGGCTTCGTTGCATAAAAGTAATTTGTTTTTGACAATATTCTTGTGAGCCATATAGCATCACATAAACTTGTAGTGAGTGTCCTGTATGTTATTTTTGTTGAAGACAAAGAAAGAATTGGTTATTTGTTTGACAACCATGATATAGCAACTTGACCAAAGACAAATGCATACCTATAGCAACTTTATCAAAGAAAAATGTGTATCCTTGTTGGATCTGCTGCATAGTCACTATCACAGTTATCTATGCAATCTTATATTACTTCCTCTATATTCCATTCCGAATTGCCTTGTACCTCTTATGTACCTCAACGCTATCTTGGCTTCATTCCATGAGATGTTTAGAATTTTCCATGAATTGTGCTAGTGAACTTATTGCATAAAAAATATCTAGCACTATGATAGTCTAGATATTTAAGAGATCCGATGAGTTGCTCATAGACAAATCAATTGATGGAGGTGGTAAGGAGCCAAACCTTTGTGATGAGCATGGATGCTTCCTAGTCATATGACTACCAATGTATTAGGTCATGTGGTGACCAAGACTTAGGAATCTTGGTGCTAATATACAAAGGGCATGATACCAAATGGTGAAACAAGAGAACTCAAACTTTCAAGGACCCACCAACTTACATGGCCTTAATGTCATGAGAAAAGTGGACAAAGGCTCTTAATATAATCACAATGACTCTATCTCCATTCCTTAAAACTATGCAAGCCATGCCAACTACGCTTGCAAAATGCTTGGACCCCACAACACTATCCACACTCATTAGTACATTGGTTGCATGTCATTAGGTGAACTTATCCTTGATTCTAGGATTTTTTGGATCTTTGGCAAGTTTCAAATTTAATTCCATGGGAATGGCTACAATCTTGCAATCTGCCATATGAAACTTCTTTAGGAGACTATCCACATATTTTTGTTGGCTTGTGAAGGTCCTATCTGAGTCCCTCCAAACACTACCACAATACTAATGCATAAGTCCAAGATCTTTCTTGTCAAACTTTATAGCTAAGTATTAATTTCATCTTGAGCTCCCTGTCATGATTTGACAATCTACATAATACAAAAGTACAAGATAATGTCTTCCTTGTGAGCTTATAGTAGAGAGAATAGTAGAGAGAATGATTAGCAATGGACTTGATGTATCCCATATCAACAGAATACCCATCGATTCTATCGTACCAACTTCTAGAATCTTTTTTTAAGGCATAGATACTTTCCTTGGTCTAAACTCTTCCCTTGGCTTACTTTTTAGAGGCCCGCAATAGTGATCATTCCATTCCTTGTAGCCTTGGAACTCATTATTGCAAGCATCTATATCCTCCTCCTCATTAGGCGATTCTAGTATGGCTTTATATCTTTCAATACTACCATCTATATTGTACTTGACTTTATAAAACCACTTATTGCCTTATTTTCTAGTGGCAAGTCACATAAATCCCCAAGTGTTGTTTTTGTACAAAGCGTCCATTTCCTCATTCATAAAGTAGCTTATGGCTTGTCAATTGCATCCTCAAATTATATTGGCCCTTTTGTAGTAGTGGTCATAAGAGCATAAATAGTTCTTTTAACTTGAAATGCTTTTCCTTTTTTGAATCATATGTAGGTAGTGGTATTCATCAATTTATAGACCATCAAAGTTGTTGCTCTTTTGGAGAATCTTTTGCCAATGCTTGCTCTTCTTCATCAACCTTTTTTGAATGTGACTTAGTATAGTGAGTGCGACTATCTCTCGAGTATTTTGATGCCTTTCAAATCTAATCCTTCATCAAAACACTGCTTCTCTAGAGATAACAACATTTCGATTGATGGGATCATACAACTATGCTTTTCCCTCCTCACTTTAGCCAACCATGATGCATTTCTATGACTTTATATCCAATCTTCTATGATGATCATCATGTATGTGGGCATATGCTATGCATCCAAATATGCATAGATGTCCAATGCATGGTTTATATCTAATGAATACCTCATAAGATGCCATACCTTGAATTAGTTTGATCAAACTCCAGCTAAGTAAATAGTTTGCGGTGTGGATTGATTTTGCCCAACATTGATTTGGAAGATGCCTCTCACCAAGAATTGATATATCTTGTATGATAAATGAATTTAGTTTGATCAAGCCTGGTTGAGAACATGCTTGTCATAATGCTTGAAGATTCTTATTCACATTGATGGTGGCAAGATTTTTAAAATGGCCTAGCTTGACATCCCAATCAACTTAAAGCAAACACATTTTTAATGAATACTTTTTAAACTAGTTTTTCAAATCAAAATATATCCTTGATTTACTCCTACCTATAATAAAAACTTGTTAAGACTTATGTACCCCTACACACTTTGTGCTTCTTACTATGTCTTGTGTTTTTAGATAAATGTAGATAACAAGTCCAGACCTTGGAGTAACTCTAGGAACTCAAGCCAAAGAAAGCTTTATATTTCACCATTTTGAATTTATACTACTTGAACTTTAAAATAAATTAGATTTGCAGACTCAAGATCTCTATTACATGTTATAGGAGTGAAAATTGTAGGCACCTGAACATGCACACGCACACGCACAAATCATGCTCTCTTGTTGCATGTTCTAATTCTTTGTGCTCAAATGTACAAGGATCATGTATTACGCATTGTTATGTTATGTTAGTAAGCTTAGCATAAGTAGTTCAATAACATTAAACACAATTCCATTTCCATTGGTTTCCATCATGTAATGCACTAAGTGATCTTAACAAAAAACTTAGGTCTTGATTTGCATAAAATGGTCTATCTATGCACAATGTTCATTCTATAAGCTCAAATTAGAGAGGAGGTAACGTTAAAGAGGAGGCAAAGGAGGAAAAGGCAGACCAAAGTAGAGGCCAAAACACAAAGTAGGGTCAATTGAGCAGCAACAAGTGGGTGAGTTAGTAGGAGGTAGGATGGGAAGAGGGATGGAGAACCATTATTCAAAGGAAGGGCAATGATCATTAACATCAATGAGTAGGGAGATAGAAGGATGGAGGGAGCATGGAGGAGGAAAGGAGGCAAAGAGAAGAGGATAAGGAGGAGCACAAAAAGCAAAAGAGCTTAGAAAATGCAAATAAATATAAAAACAATCAATATAGACATGCTAGCTCCTAAAGCAACACTTATTTCATTAATTTTGGACTCATATGTCTACTTTTGGACTATTCCTTAAAATCCTTCCCAACTGAAAAGTTTACTTTATGAAACTGTCATTCGAGAATCAAAAGTTTACTTTCTGGCACTATCATTTTCACATAAGACATTTCAAAATCTCTCTCTACAATGTTGTACAAATAATGCAAAAACTACTATTAAATCCTAAATTTGTATTTCTTGTTTATAAGAATCATATTCTTAAAATAAAAAATCCGAGTTATTAGTTTAAATCCATGAAAAACCATGCTATTGAGGATTCACAACATTTAAAAAATGTATACATAAGAGACCTGTAAGACTCTTTTTACTTTCAATGCAGAAAACTATAACACTCTTGAATATTCAAGAAATTAAAAGGTTTATATACACATGAGACATGATGGAAGCCTCTTTTGTACTCCAAAAAATAGCAATAGCTATGCTTGCAATCTTACATTATCATGTCATAAGTTTTACAACAAATATTGCTCTGGATGAGTCTTTGTACAAAGGATCTCCTGTGGCCTTTTCAATAATTTAATTTTTCCTTTACAATGAGTTTAGTACAAATGGGCGATCCAAACATTTGCTTGTTTGAATGTCCTTTTCTATCATGATCACAGAAATGAGCGATCCAAACATTTGCTTGTTCAGAATGTCCTTTCTGTCGTCACTTGTCACTTGGGTGCCATCTTCATTCACTCTCATCTGACAACCACCACCACCTTCACTCTTTCTCGATATTTGAATGGTGTTATCATGGGCATTCTTCATTTGCGCTATCTCCTTCTACTTCCTCCCGGGCAAGCATCTTTGTGAACTCTGTAATGTGCGTAATAATTGGTTGCGGTAATTTTATTTTGTCTTCTACATCATACCCCATGTGCTTCTTTGTTTTCTTTGACCTTGATTTCCAGGATACTATGACTGTCTCTGTGGAAAGTCTTGAAATTGCTTCATGGTTTGGGACCCATTCCTTTTTCAAACAACTACTATACAATGTACTGTTATCTTGGTTCTCCTTCCTGCCCCTTGGCTCATACCATACCGCTGTAAATGTTGTAGCTCTCCCCCGGTCATCCATGCTCACGTCAACTACTTTCGCAACCCAAAACTTCACGTTCTCATGTTCATCATCCGATGGTCGAATTGCAACAAAACAATGGACATCTATGTCTATTTGTGGCATAAACTCTCTCTTCTTGGGTCCACAATATGGACGTGGGAGCAACGATTCAAACTCATTTTCAAAGAGACCACATGCTGGATGCAAGTCATTACCAACATTTGGCCAAAATAAAGGCCGTTCTGCCTTAATATCATCTTCTCGCATTTTTGCAAGGTCCTTTATCAATTGGTAGGTCTTGCTAATTACAACAGTAGTGTGTTCCTTCCAAGAGGGCTTCCAATCAGGAAATCTACGGAGCATTTCCTCTTTGTATGCAATAAAAGCTTTTAAGCCTTCTATTTCACCTTTGGATTTCTCACTGAATTCTTTTATAGGAGCCCATGTTGGATGCATTTCTTTGCTCGGGATTGAAGTTAAGAGAGAGTAAGGTTCTTCAGGTTCCCATTTTGTATCAAGAGAATAGTGTTGCCATTGCATCACTGGTTTTTCATCCTTTAAGAAAAATCAAAAATAGTGTGGAGCGCTATGACCAATCAGGGCATCACCACCTTTTTGTATGAAAGGTAGAATAAAGCTCTTCCAATCATACATCCTCTCAACCATTGAGCATATTGTTCCTTCCTTACGGCCACCAACTTGCCTCCCACATTTTCTTATCAAGTCATCCATTGTCTCCATGTCCTTGTGTTTTAGTTCTCTTGAAACTATGCTAAATACCTGATCGATATCCTCATGTGTGTGCCCAACCAACAAAAACCCAACTTCAATCTCATTGAAGATTCTATGAGCGATTAGCATTGAGCAAAATGCAAAGAAGAGTACATTCTTATTCTCTCGTCCGCAATTGTCTGCTTGTATTCTCAAAGTTGCTGGTAGGCGACCTTTTTCTGCATGTACATTGTGAATTGCCTTCATAACGGATGTTACAACTTGATTGCTATCGTGTAGATGCAAGGAATCAATCCATATGTCTGCAAAAAACTTAAATCCGTGCACTAACACTCCACATAGATGTGTCTTTAAAAAGTAATTGCCTTGTAGCTTAGGTGGAGTGTTAACGAATCGAGGTAATGTTGTTGTATTTTGATCCATACCATCTACAATAATGCACATGTACTCATTTGGGTGAGAAATAGCTTGCTCCTTCCAAAATGCATATTTTATTCTAGAATGTCGAACAAGTCCATGATGAAATTCTCTCTTTCTTTTGTAAGCTTCTTTTTGTTTTGGAGATGTTGCACTCTCAAGTGCTCGCTTTAGATCATCACAGTCGTTGCACTTTGACATTTTTTGCCTCTTTGGGATTTAAACATGTCCAAAGCTTTTTTTCCAAAGAGTATACAAAGTATGAAAAGATGCCGGTGCATGCCCTCTTTGCCTCTGTGTTTCTCCAATAGAGTTAAATACTTCTTTTTTGGTCAAACCTATCGGAAGATGCATTTCTGATAGGTGGGGTTGTAGTAAAGCATTTTCATAAATGTAATCTTTCAAAATTGCTGTTGCCGCAACCGTTGAGGCTCTTGTTTTGGGCCTTCCTATGTTTCCATGAATGTTAAATTTAACTCCATACTTTGCTTTATTAGCCAAATTCCAATATGTGCCATGTGATAATCCTGTAATAATGCGATATGCATTATTGCATATACTTTTTCCATTTATAAGAGGCCTTATTTGATGTCCTGAACTTCGCCTTCTCTTATCATTTACAAGAAAGCAAGACAATCTCGTGAGTAGGTATTCATTTCTTCTACTTCCTTTCCTTTGCCAGACATGTTCTCTACAACCCTTGATGTCATGTAAGTTAATGGATCGCATACATGTATGCTTACAGCATGTAGATCGCATTGCTTTTAGCATAACATCTTCATTTATTACTCTTATTCTCTTTGGTTGCTTTTTTGGATCTGCCTGCACTCGTTGTCTTTTCATGCATCTGTATGTCCGTTTTGGGACCTTCTGTACATTCTTATTTGGATTTGTGTAGTTCTCCTTGTAAGATTTATTTGTCACGTTGTTTTCATGAGATGTTGCATCCTTGATCTTATCACTCTGACAGTCAAATACTGAATATTCCTTTGTTGATGTCATCCTTGCTTTTGATACATTCGTCAAACCATTTGTAACATTTACAAGTTCACAATCAAAGTCAAACACCGAATAGTCCTTTGTTGATCTCATCCCTACTTTTGATACAATCGTAGAACCACTTGTCACAATGGCATTAGAGTGTCCTGAATGATCTTCAAACTCATCTATTCCTGAGAGAACATCACTCATTGATGCACTTTCTATGGATTTCATAACTCCATAGTTAGTGGTGATAGAGTGTCCAGAATGATCTTCAAACTCATCTATTCCTGAGAGAACATCGCTCATTGATGCACTTTCTATGGATTTCATAACTCCATAGTCTTGAAACTCCTCTACTCCAGAGAGAACATCACTCATTATACTATTGTGCATGATTTCCATAATTCCATAGTTACCTGCTTTGACTCCAAGAACTTTATCAGTATCCATGAAGCCATCCATGCTTGAAGATATAACACTTTTGACATCTTTGCCCAAGTTCTCAATGTGCATGAACTCATCCACCCCGGATAAGGCATCACTTGTGAAATATTTTTCTTTCTCGGTACCAATGAACTCATCGACTTCTGATAAGACGTCAGTGCTATAGTTGAGTGCATTGGAATCATCCATCTCTGAAGGAATAGAGCTTGGTACATTGGCATATTCTTTCAATTCTTTGATGTTGTAGTATACATTATGTTTATCATTAAAAACCACATGCCGAGTCTTTCCAATCTTTAAAAATTGCATGCTCCATCTCAAATCCTTACCTACCTCATAGTAGGGACCATCCAATGACATTGAGTTATCATCCATACCATCATCAGTAACTTTTTGAATTCTCATCTACGCAAATGTCCAGTGTTTAACTTGTTCAAATCCCAAGACTTGACCTTCTGCTACATACTTATTTGTAAATGATAACATCTGTAAATTATCTCCCACTCTAAAATCCAAAGATATGCTTTTTTGTATTCCTGATGACATGTGTTGGATAAGTCTCATCTCTGTCCCATGCAATAAATGCTTTGTTGGAAGTATTATAGGGCATAACATCTCCAAGGATTTTCATATCCCCACACTTATGCTTTAGCTCAACATGTGCACTAAGAATCCTTGATACGATAACCGCCACCTTATCTTCGCCAAGTCTTCTAAAGTGGCAAATAGAATTTGGATCACTTTCATGGATTGTAGCAAATGCAACTACTTCTCTTTTGCAACATAAAATCACCTCCATCCCCGGAATAAATTTTGTAGCCATCTCCTTTGTGAGTTTCCTTTGCAAACAAGCTGTAACAACCATTATAAAGAACATTAGTCTCTTCTCAATAATCTACTTTATTAATGATTTAAAAATCCAGAACTTGTTTGAAAATTTAATTAGACACTAACCAATAACAACCGTAAACCAATAACAACCCTAAACCCTAAACCCTAAACCGTAAACCAAAACAACCCTAAACCCTCAACCCTCAACCCTCAACCCTAACTAATAACAACCCTAAACCCTAAAACCTAAACCCTAACTCCCATAACCTTAACCCTAAACCCTAAACCCTAACCCCCAAACCCTAAACCCTAAACCCTAACCCCCAAACCCCAAACCCTAACTCCCAAACCCTAAACCCCAAACCCTAAACCCTAAACCCCACCCTAAACCCTAACTCCCAAACCCTAAACCCTAAACCATAAACCCTTAACCCTAACCCCCAAACCCTAAACCCTAAACCCTAACCCCCAAACCCTAAACCCTAACTCCTAAACCCTTAACCCTAAACCCTAAACCCTAACTCCTAAACCCTAAACCCTAAACCCTAAATCCTAACCCCCAAACCCTAAACTCTAAACCCTAACTCCTAAACCCTAAACCCTAAACCCTTAACCCTAACCCCCAAACCCTAAACTCTAAACCCTAACCCCCAAACCCTAAACCCTAACTCCCAAACCCTAAACCCTAAACCCTAAACCCTATCTCCCAAACCCTAAACCCTAAACCCTAAACCCTAAACCCCAAACCTTAAACCCTAAACCTTAAACTCTAACTCCCAAACCCTAACCCCTAACCCCCAAACCCTAAACCCTAAATCCTAAACCCTAACTCCTAAACCCTAAACCCTAACTCCCAAACCTTGAACCCTAAACCCTAAACCCTAAACCCTAACTCCCAAACCCTAAACCCTAAACCCTAAACCCTAAACCCCAAACCCTAAACCCTAAACCTTAAAGTCTAACTCCCAAACCCTAAACCCTAACCCCCAAACCCTAAACCCTAAACCCTAACCCCCAAACCCTAAACCCTAAATCCTAAATCCTAAACCCTAAACCCTAAATCCTAAACCCTAACCCCCAAACCCTAAACCCTAAACCACCAAACTCTAAACCCTAACCCCCAAACCCTAACCCTCAAACCTTGAACCCTAAACCCTAAACCCTAAACCCTAAACCCTAACTCACCAAACCCCAAATCCTAAACCCAAACCACGAAATCCTAAACCTTAAATCCTATGAGTGTTTTCAAGTAATATCATTTATTTAAGTAATAGTTTTAATTAGAATTCATAAGTAATAGTGGAATTGATAGTTGGGAGGGTGGTAGTGGGAGAAAGGGAGAGTGGGAAAGTGGAGAAAGGGAGTGTGGGAGGGTGGTAGTGGGAGAAAGGGAGAGTGGGAGAGGGAGTGGGAATGGGGTCGGTGGGGGTGGGGGTGGGGGTGGGGGTGGGAGGATGGGAGTGGGAGTGGGAGAGGGAGTGGGAATGGGGGAGGTGGGGGTGGGGGTGGGGGTGGGAGAATGGGAGTGGGAGTGGGAGAGGGAGTGGGAATGGGGGAGGTGGGGGTGGGGGTGGGAGAATGGGAATGGGAGTGGGAGAGGGAGTGGGAATGGGGGAGGTGGGGGTGGGGTGAGGGTGGGAGGATGGGAGTGGGAGTGGGAGTGGGAGGATGGGAGTGGGAGAGGGAGTGGGAATGGGGGAGGTGGGGGTGGAAGTGGGAGGGGTGAGGTGGGAGGATGGGAGTGGGAATGGGGGAGGTGGGGGTGGAAGTGGGAGGGGTGGGGTGGGAGGATGGGGGAGGGAGTGGGAATGGGGGAGGTGGGGGGGGTGGGAAAATGGGAGTGGGAGTGGGAATGGGGGAGGTGGGGGGGGTGGGAAAATGGGAGTGGGAGTGGGAATGGGGGAGGTGGGGGGTGGGAAAATGGGAGTGGGAGAGGGAGTGGGAGGATGGGAGTGGGAGGGGTGAGGTGGGAGGATAAGGGTGGGAGAATGGGAGTGGGAGTGGGAATGGGGGGGGGGAGGGGTGGGGGTGGGAGGATGGGAGTGGGAGTGAGAGGTGGAGGTGGGAGGATGGGAGTGGGTGGGAGAATGGGAGTGGGAGTGGGAGTGGGAATGGGGGAGGTGGGGGTGGGGTGAGGGTGGGAGTGGGACGGGTGGGGTGGGAGGATGGGAGTGGGAGAGGGAGTGGGAATGGGGAAGGTGAAAGAATGGGCATGGGCGTGGGAGTGAGAATGGGGGAGGTGGGGTGGGAGGATGGGGGTGGGAGTGGGAGTGGGAATGGGGTGGGAGTGGGAATGGGGTGGGAGGATGGGAGTGGGTGGGAGAGAGAGAGAAGATAATCTAATAGAGAGGCCAATGGGAGAGGAGATAATGTTATAGAAGGACCAATGAGAGAGAAGCACTTAAAACCCTAGTTTTTCTTATATATACTCTCCTTCTCTCATTGTTTCTCTCATTTCAACAAGGAAGAGCAAGAGGAGAAGCAAAAAGAGGAGGAAGAGCAAAAGCAAGCACAAGCATAGATTTCAACTTTTTTCCAGGTATTTTTTTAAAAATTTGTATTCTTTGAAATTTTATTATAGAGAGAGAACTTAGAGAGAGAAAAGTGAAGGAAAGATTTTTAGAGAGAGAATATAAGAGAGAGAGTCTTGCTGCCTCGGCAGCAAAAGAGAGAGAGAGAAAGAGAGAGGGAGAGAGAGGAGAGAAGGGGGGGGAAAGAGAGGGGAGAGAAAGGGAGGGGGGAGAGAAGGGGGAAGGGGGGGAAGAGAGGGGAGAGAGGGGGGAAGCCGCGAGGGGGGGGAGAGAGAGAGGGGAGGGGGAGGCCGTTGCCGCGGCAGCGGAGAGAGGGGGGGAGGGAGGGGAGGGGAGGGGAGAGAGAGGGGAGGGGAGAGGGAGGGGAGGGCAGGGGAGAGAGAGGGGGGGGGGGCCGCTGCCGCGGCAGCGAGAGAGGAGGGGGGGGAGAGAGAAGGGAAGGGGCCGCAGCAGCGAGAGAGAGGGGGAGGGAGAGAGAGAGAGGGGGGGGGCAGCTGCGGCGGCAACGAGAGAGGAGGGGGGGAGAAAGAGAGAAGGGGGGGCCATTGCCGCGGTAGCGAGAGAGGAGAGGGGGGTGAGAGAGAGAAGGGGGAGGCGCGGCAGCGCGAGAGAGGGGGGACGAGAGAGAGAGAGAGGGGGGGAGGCCGCGACACGCTGTCGCGGCAGCGTAGAGAGGGGGGGAGAGGGAGGAGGGGGAGGGGGGAGAGAGAGCAGGGGGGGCTGCCGTGGTAGCGAGAGAGGAACGGGGGGGAGAGAGAGGGGGGGCGCGAGAGAGAGGGGAGGGAGAGAGAGAGAGGGGGGGCCGCTGCCGCGGCAGCGAGAGAGGAGGGGGGGAGAGAGAGAAGGGGGGGCAGCGAGAGAGAGGGGAGGGAGAGAGAGAGAGGGGAGGGGCCGTTGCTGCGGCAGCGAGAGAGGGAGGGGGGGGAGAGAGAGAAGGGGGGCAGCGAGAGAGAGGGGAGGGAGAGAGAGAGAGGGGGGAGAGGGAGGGGAGGGAGGGGAGGGGAGAGAGAGAGGGGGGAGCCGCTACCGCAGCAGCGAGAGAGGGGGAGGGGAGAGGGAAGGGGGGGGAGAGGGAAGAGAGAGGAGGGGCCGCTGCCACGGCAGCGAGAGAGGAGGGGGGGGAGAGAGATAAGGGGGGGCAACGAGAGAGAGGGGGGGGAGAGGGAGGGGAGAGAGAGAGGAGGGGGCCGTTGCCGCGGCAGCGAGAGAGGAGGGGGGGGAGAGAGAGAAGGGGGGGGATGCGAGAACCAGAGAGAGGGGGAGGGAGAGAGAGAGAGGAGGGGGGGCCGCTGGGGGGGGAGAGGGAAGAGAGAGGGGGGGGGCCGCTACCGTGGCAGTGAGAGAGGAGGGGGGGGAGAGAGATAAGGGGGGGCAGCGAGAGAGAGGGGGGGGGGAGAGAGAGAGGGGGGAGAGGGAGGGGAGGGGAGGGGAGAGAGAGAGGGGGGGGCCGCTGCCGCGGCAGCGAGAGAGGAGTGGGGGGGAGAGAGAGAAGGGGGGGGATGCGAGAGCGAGAGAGAGGGGGAGGGAGAGAGAGAGAGGAGGGGGGGCCGCTGCCGCGGCAGCGAGAGAGGAGGGGGGAGCAGCGAGAGAGGAGGGGGGGAGAGAGAGACAGGGGGGGAGGCCGCTGCCGCAGCAGCGGAGAGAGGGGGGGAGAGGGAGGGGGGGAGAGGGAGGGAGGGGAGGGGAGAGGAGAGAGAGAGGGGGGCCCACTGCCGCGGCAGCGAGAGAGGAGGGGGGGAGAGAGAGAGGGGGGGCGCAGTAGTGAGAGAGAGGGGGAGGGAGAGAGAGAGAAGGGGGGGGCCGCTGCCGCACCGAGAGAGAAGGGGTGGGAGAGGAGGGGGCGGCAGAGAGAGAAGGGGGGGCCGCTGCCGCGGCAGTGAGAGAGAGGGGGAGGGAGAGAGAGAGAGGGGGGGCCACTGCCGCGGTAGCGAGAGAGAAGGGGGGGAGAGAGAGAGAAGGGGGGGAGGCACAGCGAGAGAGAGGGGGGAGAGAGAGAGAGAAAGGGGGGGCCGCTGCCGCGGCAACGAAAGAGAGGGAGGGGGGAGGGGGAGAGAGAGAGAGGGGGAGGCCACTGCCGCAGCAGCGAGAGGGAGATAGGGGGGAGAGAGAGAGAGGGGAGGGGAGAGAGAGAGAGGGGGGAGGCCGCGGGGAGGCCGCGGCAAGTGAGAGAGAGAGTGGGGAGCGCAAGTGAGAGAGAGGGAAAAGGTGAGGAGAGAGGGAGAGAGAGAGAGAGAGGGGAAATGAAGAGGAGGGGAGAGAGTAGACTAAGATGAGAGGAAACGTAGACTAGAGCGGAGAGGAAAGAGAGAGAGAGAAGAGTGAGAGAGATGGATGAGAGATGAAAATTTAGAGAGGGAGGACACAAGAGAAAGTACGATCGAGATAGAAAATCTTACCAATGAAGAGGAGAAATGAGTGGGCGACGATCGAGAAAAGATAAAGGAGCTACGATCAATGAGGCATATGAGAGGAGATTGGTGTGTGATTTAGTCGAAACTTAAACAAACAAAGCTATAAACCTTGGTGTTTGATGAAAATTTAGAGAGGAAAGGCACAAGAGAAAGTACGATCGAGATAGAAAATCTTACCAATGAGGAGAAAAAATGAGTGGGCGACGATCAAGAAGAGATAAAGGAGAGATGTTTTGATGGAAGAATTTGGGAGCTATGATCAATGAGGCATATTAGAGGAGATTGGTGTGTGATTTAGTTGAAACTTAAACAAACAAAACTATAAACCTTGGTGTTTGAAAAGAGAAACGTGTGGAAACTAGAATTTCAAATTTCCCGCCTTTTTTTAAACTATGAATCCTTGTGTTTGAAAAGATAAACGTGTGAAAACTTGAAAATTGTGATAAAAGACAACCTTGTGTTTCAAAAGACAAACGCGTGGATGTGAAAATTGTGATAAAAGACAACCTTGTGTTTCAAAAGACAAACGCGTGGATGTGAAAAGACAAATGTATGCTAAAAGCAAAACTTGTAGAAACTTGAATTTTAAATTTTTCTTTGTTTTTGAATTTAAAATGAGTTTCACTTTCATTTTCAATTTACTAGTTTAATTTAGACTATAATGCATTTTGTTTTGGAATATAAAAAGTATAATTTTAATTTTATTACATTTTAAATTAAAATTTTAAAAGTAGTTTAACTTACATTCGTTATTATTACTTTAATTTATTTCTTTTTAGGGAGAATTAATATATTCTTCTAGGTAAATATTAAAATTTTAATTTTAAGTCTTGTTTTCTTTATTTTACGTTTTTTTTTTATAAACTTTAAGTTAAACTACTTTATAGTTTTTATTATTTAAATTCAAATTTATTAAGATTTTAACTTCTTATTAATGTGAATGTTTAATTCTTATGAGTTGTAAGTAAATTAGTTTTTGAAAATATAAATTTTATCTGCTGCCGCGGCAGCGAGAGAGAAGGGGGGGGAGAGAGAGAGAAAGGGGTGGGAGGATGGGAGTGGGAGAGGGAGTGGGAATGGGGAAGGTGAAAGAATGGACGTGGGCGTGGGAGTGAGAATGGGGGAGGTGGGGTGGGAGGATGGGGGCGGCAGCGAGAGAGAAGGGGGGGGGAGAGAAGGGGGGGAGAGAGAGAGAAAGGGGTGTGAGTTTAAAAATGATAAAATATAAATTTTATCTTTTTTAAACTCACAACCTTAGTGTATTAAAAAGAATAATGGAAAATAGATTATTTTTTGCTTTTAATTCGCAACCTAAGGATATTAAAAAGAACAATGGAAAATAAATTATTTCTTGCTTTTCTTCGCTTCGATGGTTGGTGTAGTCTAGATTAGCATAGATTAGTTTGTACTTAGAGGAGAGAACTCCAAAAAAACCAATCAAAGCCATGCTCAAAATTTCCCGACTAGTTCCTAATCGGAGTCAGTCCATTCGTTCACATTCGGTTTCATAGTCACAACAACCCTACCATTTAAGCAACGATTAAGGTTTTTAAACTTTCAAGATGATTGAAAGTTGTATCAGTGGACATGACAGATTACAGTTGTGGAAGTTGACAGAGCATTTTACACTTATATCAGTTGCGGGAGTTGACAGAGCATTTTGCACTTATATATGACAGACTTCAAATTTGTATTCAGAGATCATTGTAAATCCTTATTTTTTTTCACATTTATGCTCTAAGCCTTGTAAAGCCTTTTAGGCTATTCCCAAAGCATTTATGCTCTAAGCCTTGTAAAGCCTTTTAGGCTATTCCCAAAGCATGAAATTGATACTTATATGATTGGGAAGAATAAAAACTTGAGGTGTATTAATGGGACTCATTGTACTTTTGATTTTTCAAAGTAATTGTAGTTTGTCAAAGTACTTAAAATTTGTGTTGTGCTTGAATACAGGATGGATCTTGAGGCTACAGCATTTGTCAATGGTATGACACTGAAATACAATGGAAGAATTTATGCCCCAAAGGACTTCACAAACTGGACAGTTGTTGACACAACAAAGAAAGCATGGTTCTTGGTCTTAAGTAAAGGAAATCTCATTCTAGTGATGACAAAGAGAGAGTTGGAGAAAAATGAGTGGGCATCAAATGTATCTTTCTCAAAGAGCAATTTGATTCAAGGGGGTACCTTAGTAGGAATAAAAATTGAAAAAGACAGCAGTACAATGATGATTTACACAAAGTCAAGAATGAGCAACAGATCGTTTCTTCTTTCTAAGAAAGATGCAATGCACTTTGTGATGCCGCTGCCAAAAGCACCTAGATTTCCTGAATTGGTTCCTACATTGGAGATCCTTCAACATGTGTGGGAGGAATTTCCCATTGAGGAAGCAAGAAAAATGCAGTCAAAGATTATCCTTGAATACTTTCAGGGTGTCATCCAACAAGGTTCAACTTCATTAGTTGGGGTTACTCGATGTTTCCTTGGAAGTCCTCGGCTTCAACTGCAGGCCCAGCTAATTCAATAGGTTGGCTCAGAAAGGCAAAGCAATTCAGTTGAAACCACCAACTATGCTCTTATGACTACCATCATGGCTACAGAAGAGCCAGTGTACTTCGAAGATGTAGTAGACAAGCCAAAATAACAAGCTGCTATGAATGAAGAAATGGATGCTTTGTATAAGAATAATACTTGGGAATTATGCGACCTTCCACCAAGAAAGAAGGCCATAGCAAACAAATGGGTATACAAAGTGAAGTACAATCTAGATGGCAGTATTCAGAGATATAAAGCCATATTAGTTGCAAAAGGATTTGCACAATAATATGGTCAAGACTATGATGAAACTTATGCTCCAGTAGCAAAGATGGATTCTATACAGTTCTTGATATCACTAGCGACACTCAGCAGATGGAATGTGTATCAGGGGACCTAAGGTGCAAGAATCCACACATGAGAAAGGAAGTGATGAGACACGCCATGTAGACCTGGTTCATGGTAATACAAATGAGAGAGGAAGTGGAGTGGATGAGACAGAACACATTGTAGCAATGGATGAGGGTCTTGTACACGTGGATGCTTACAAGGGATCTACATCTGAGACAGGAATTGAATTGGTGGAGACCGGACATGCACATGCATCTCAGACAGAAATTGAATTGAGTGAGACACGACATGCATCAGATAAGACAGGACATGCACACACATCTCTTGTTCATGGTATTACTCACTTAGATGGTGTAACTCATGAAGTTGATGGAATAATAGAACAAGTGAAGCCCTTAAGTATACCTGAAGTTGAGGCAATAGAAGAAGAAGTAGGGCGATCTAAAGCAGTTCACATTGAGCCCCTAAAAAATAAACCTCGACGTCAAATGCAAAAGGCAAGTACTTCACGAGCTACAGTTCCAAGTCCTATAACTGGAAAAAGAGGTCGTTCATATACAAAGAAAGGGCAAAGAAGAGAAGAGGAAGCACATGAAGAGGATGCGGAGGGTCTTGAAATGGAGTCAGATCTAGAAGCAGAAATGTTATCAATGAAGAACCTAAATCTTCGCTTGAATGAGGCTGTGACAGATGAGGATCCAGGATATATATGGGGCCAGAAGACTCAAGTTATACATGCTTCAACAGTGGTCAAAGCAAGTGTCTTCACCAACAGTAGGACCTTAGATACAGCCTATGCTGAAAAGATTTTTCAGGCTTTGATTGATGGAAAAAAACCAGTCGTTTTTAATTTGGTACTCCGTCCAAGAACATTTTGGCCAGTCATGGGAGATTATAGTCAATCCATCAATTTCTCTCAGCCTATAGATTTTGAGATGCAATTCACTAAGTTCCTCGGAAAACAAGTTCCCTCACTTCAAGAAGGACAGAGTTCAGTGAATGATCCAGAATGACATATAAGGGATGCCAAGAGAAATTTCTTAGCTCATTGTACATTTGAGGCAATAGATGGTCAGCACTATGCCTATGCTTGTAATGAGCGCTCTAGAGATGCATACAAGAAAGGAGAAATTACTTATCAAACCTTCGCGAGTGTGCCTCAATTTCACTACTATTCTGCATGCATTTGTATCTTCAAGAACGAGAAAAAATATTTGATTGAGTCGGAAAGACTTAATCATGACATTTATGCACTATGAAAAATCACCTCCACTTCAGAGATGTTGCTCAAAGCTAGGACCATATGGAAAACTTTTAATTCTCCTTTGACCACTCTTAAAAGAACTGCAACTAAAGTGGAAGCGGATAATCTTGTTGACTTCTACACATGCTTGAGTGCGATTGTACCAAGGGGAAAGCAGGAAAGAGCAGAGGTGATTACAAGCTTCAAGACAGTAAGGGATAGGTGTCAAGACTACACAAGCATACTTTTCCGTAGTGATGAAGTATTTCATCAGATCAAAGACGTGTGTCTTGCATGTGAGAAAGGAGATGTCACATATGAGGCTCCATCATTGATTAAAGAGAAGGCAAAGAAGATTGAGAAAAAAGAGATGACAGCTCGGATGTGGAGGCCTTTAAGAAACCTACCAGACAAATACGCAAGTCTTGCTACAGAGAAATTAATGTCCAAAGAATGGTTTTTTGGCAAAAAGGATAAAGATCATTGCATGGAAGATTGCATCATCCAACAGGTCAAGCGTGATGCAGTAAAGAGTGCAATTGAATATTTATTGGGAGAAAAAAATATTCCAATTAGCCAATGTAAAATTGATCATAACATTGTGAGGCAGATGGCATCAGCTTTACCGTCAGCTAGACAGAAGGCTTGGGCGCATAAATGGGTGAAGGTAGAAGATGATGGATCTGAAATTCCTCCCTCTATGAGAAGTGACATTCCGGAAAATGTGTATGCATATGCACAAAAAGTCATCAATAACCACACTCTCAGAAAAGAAAAAACTTTGAACAAGGGCTTTTATTTCATACATGAAATCATTTCAGAGTCTCGAAAGAGTGTTGAGTGCAAGGGAGTTTCATTGAATGATTTTTTGTCCGACAACACTGCTTGGGAGAGACCTCAGCTTTTCTTTGTCTATGAAATATCACCGGATGACATCCATCAACTCCTTGATAGAATATTACATACCACCATTGGTAGAGTGGGACAATGTAATATAGTCATATTTGCTGATAAAGATGACAAGGAATAAATGTCTGCTACCCTAGAAAAACAATATGGCAATGAGCTCAAGATTTACAATGGGATATACTCAAGAAAAAGGGACAAGAGAGAATGCGGTCTCAAGATACAGAGTCTAGAAACCTTTTTCTTATGCATGAAGAGCCCTTACAATGATCACTCCTTACAAAACAATATAAGAGGGAATGCAAAGAGATTGCAACTACTGCTAGAAGAGCATGAAGCTCCAAGTCCCCTCCATCGCAATGCAAATCACTATGAAAGGCCAGCAAAAAGTGCTGATCTTTTAATTAGTATGATGGAATTTTTGCTACCGTCCGGATGGGAAGTCACATTGTGCTGAATGGGACATCTGTTTGAAGCTCTTATCAGAAAAGGACACAATGTAAATATTATTGAGAGCCCTGCTTGCTTGGAATACCTTGATATTGTGGCTTCTCTCACAATAAAGTTTGATAAGAAAGGTCCGATCTCACATGAAGAGGATGACATAGAGATGATCATGTATGATGAGAGCAAGAAAGATGATGAAAATGATCAAAGCACTGGATATAATAGTGAGGACACCAGCGATAGCAAGGAAGCAGAATAAGATGGATATGACACTGACCTTGCCTCTGAAGGTTACATAAAAAGACCACGAAGATATGTAGAGGTATGAAAACTTATGTTTAATTTTCTTTATTCATTTAAAGGTCTTTTTAAATTTATAATTAATTTAAAATTTTGAATCTCATAATTATTTTATCCTTTTATAGGAGAAGGGAGAGGAGGAGGATGAGGAGGACATAGCTGGAGCAGAGAATATAGAAAGCTCATCTCAAGAAAGCAAAGCTGCTCTGGCTATCCGTCGGATGACTCTAGAAAATAGTCATACATTGCAGCAAATGGAGAAGTCATTTCAAGTTAGGTTTCAAGTTCGAGAACAACCTCTTACTTTTATATTCGATGAAGAGGACATTTCAATCCTCATAAACTTCAAGAAAGAGGTCAATGACAAGGTCATAATAGCCATCCTCAGGTTTGACACAAACTTTTTACTGACTTTATGCTTTTGTATTTCCATTGGATCAAATGAACTAATATTCTTTTCTTTTATTGCAGTATAGTTTTACAACAGCTTCCGCTATATATACAAAGATGTGCATATATGGTCGATCCTCTTGTTTCTAGTGTACTTAGCAATAAGCAGAAGACCATAGATGATGTTTTTAAGTGGTTGCAAACTATTTATTTGACTGCAGCACGAGTTATCTTTACCGCATATCACGAGGAGTGAGTATCAATCCCTACCTAGCTTATCTCTTACATTGTGGAGGATTATATCAAATAATAATTATTCTTAATTGATAATGCAGCTTTGCATTGGAGCTTGGTAATTGTGGACATCTTAGCCAAGCAATGCTTCTTTGTCAATTCAATAGCATCTATCCATGGCAGTGTGTCAGAGTAAGTATAACCTACTTGTGTCATAATTATGTCAATGAGATGCATCCTATGCAATGCGCACATTCATTTATGTTTTCTATTTTGATGTGTAGATCTGCTTGAAAGTTGGTAGGTGCTATAGATGCACTTATGCAAATGGAGGGTGACTTGGAAGATCAAATAGAGTATGTAACATGCCCTGCAGCGAAGCAGAATGATGACCACAGTTGTGGGTGGAGAGTCGAATATAACTGCTTTTTGCTCCTTGCTCAAATTTTTAATTTGAGAGGCGGTGAAACCTCATTGTCCACATATACAGACTTGCATCTATATGCATTTATGTCATCTATCATTAAGGAATTTATTGATAACGTGGTGGAGCATCCAGAGGGAACATTGGTTGCTACGCCCATAAGTTGTCCTGATGTAACCGCTGTATTGGACGAAATGGGGAGCTCTTCTGAGGTTAGGGTCGTCATCATTAGCAAGCAACCTCGTGTTTTGACTTTTGGTAGCGAGGAAGTTACAATCCTCTCCGACCCTTTGAAAGAGGCTAATGACAAAGTCATGATGGCCATCCTCAGGTTTGATATGAACATCTCTTGGCTTGATACTTCAATCATTTGATTCAATCTGCTTCTAACATTTGTTTATTTATTGCTGCAGTACGGTTATATCTCATTTTCCTAGATCAGTACAGAATCGCGTCTGTATGCTCGATTCTCTTCTTTCAGCTGTACTTAGTGATACCAAGAAGACAGTAGATGATGTTTGTTCAATTCTACAACCTTTAGACTTGGATGGCATACTACTTGTCTTTATGCCATACTATGAGAAGTAAGTATGGTCTCAATCTTTCTTTTACTCTCTTATTTATAATATTGTGTTAATTAATACTTAATATTGTGATAAATCTTATCGCTCTTTATTGGTGATGTAGTTCACATTGGAGCCTGATAGTATGGGACCTTGATGACAACCATTGTTGGTTTGTCAACTCAATTACAGGCTTTCACGGGGTGTTCAAGTAAGTGTTCTTTTATCATATCATTATGAACATCCATCTTACTATTTACTACACAAATTCACTTTGTCATATGTCATGATTGATAGGTCTGCAAACAAGTTAGTTTCTGCGATTATGAAAATCAGGGAGCATCAAGACCAACCAAATTTCCAGACACGCCTCGCAGTGGAGCAGAAAGACATGTTTAGTAGTGGGTGGAGAATTGCCTACAACTTCATGTTGTATCTCAATGAAATTTTTGAACATGTCTCCATAGAAGCATATACCAAGCTCGAGCTACAAGATTTTGTGGCTAAGACTGTTCACTATCTAACTGTTATCATTGGGAAACAACATGCTGGACTCAATGAAGAACCAGAGGGAGCCAAAGAAAAAGAAGAGACAATTCAGTCTCCTTCTGTATCACAGCCTCAAGTAGAAGCATTACAGTCTACACTTGAATTAGAGACTCAATGCATTCTTTCTACACAAGAAGTGGAGACTCAATGTGCATCTACAACATGACATCTTATAAAGGAGGAAGAGATTAAGTCTATCCCGATTGCACCAGAAGTAGAATCTCAATGTACACCATCCACACAAGTAGGGACTTAATGCACTCTTAGAGAAAAACAGCCTCAAGAGGACTCATCAGACTCTATTCAGTTGTAAAACATGTAGAAAGAAACATGAGTCCTTGAAGATTTTTATCTTGTTTGTATTGATTAATGATAGTGTTTTTAAAACTTATGTTAAATGTTGCAATACATTAGGATATTTTATGATATTTATTCATTACAATACATTAGGTTTTACTTTTTTGAAAGTCTAATTTATTATGTACAATAAATATCTTATGATGAGAATCTAATAATTATATCATTCTTATGTTCCATCACTTTATTTTATAGATTTTAATGTACTCAAAATCTATCATTTATTATGTACAGCAAGTCTAACTTATATTATAATTAAAGAATATCTCATGATGAGATTCTAATAATTACTAACTTATATTATATTAAAAGAATATCTCATGATGAGATTCTATTAATTATATCATTCTTGTGTTCCATCATTTTATTTTATAGATTTCAATGTACTATCACTATCTTACATGTCTCAAATGTCTCCCATTACGGTCTTGCATCCCATCATTTTATTTTATAATGTCTCGCATTACAGTCTTGCATCTAGTCATCTCGCATTACGGTCTTGCATCTGTAGTTCTATAAATTCCCTAGTAGTCGTTCATCTTCTATATCTCACCCGCAGTAGACACTTCTTCCACTTTGCTCTTCTTACCTTACTCCTCTCCTCAAGCTTGCTCCTTCCTCTCCTCAAGCTTGCTCCTTCCATCTTGCCCGCAGCCTTGCCTCCTCTTCTCAAGCATACTCCTTTCATCTTGCCTTACCTCCTCTAGTTACCTTCCTCACTCTCGTTACCTTCCTCACCTCGTTCATCTTCTATATCTTTCCTCACTCTCGTTACCTTCCTCACCTCGTTCGTCTTCTATATCTCACCCGCAGCAAAAACTTCTTCCACTTTACTCTTCTTACCTTACTCCTCTCCACACTTCTTCCACTTTACTCTTCTTACCTTACTCCTCTCCTCAAGCTTGCTCCTTCCATCTTGCCCTCAGCCTTACCTCCTCTTCTCAAGCATACTCCTTTCATCTTGCAGCCATTATGGATCTTTTTAAGGTAATCGATTCTGTCGAGCAAGCCATTAGAAGCCTCAAAGAATGGATTGCCGAGAACCAAGGAAAGAGAGAGGAGAGAAAGCAAAATCCAGCTCCATTAACCCAGTACGAGAAGGATGACTTTGCTTGTCAGAAGGGCTTAGAGAAGGAAGAGGAAAGAAAAATAAGTATGGCTACTACTGAAATAGATAAATTGCAGTCATATAGGAGAGAGTTGATAGACTTTCAAAGTGAGATATCTTCACGTGTGGCTCGTTATGGAAGATTTTCCCCCGAGGAAGCGCAAGCCATTCGGAATAAACAAAGTGTTATGCAGGAGAAAATTCATCAATCCTTACTTCTCTTCTATAATTTTAACTACATCGATGAGGAAGAGATGAGCTCAGCTCTTGAATGGGTTGAATTTAGGCTAAGGACTTGAAAATAGAAAATTCATCAAATTGAATGGCTGTAGTCTTGAAAATCTCAGGCTTAACTTTTGAAGGTGTTTATTAACACCATTAAATATTAAGAGAGTTTACAACAACCGAATCTTATTTTTTCATGTAACTTATCTAGGCTGCGTTAAATTTTATAATTTTAGTTTCATGTCCTTAAACATATATATAAAAAAATGCTTGTTTTTATGTTTTTATATGTGCTTTGAAGATTGGGTTTTTCTTAAATTTTATCTGAAAACTAGTCCAAAAGTATATGTAAAAATGAATTTGTACATTGACAAGTCCAAAATTAATGAAATAAGTGTTAAGCCCTAATGACATGGTAGGAAAATTAATTCCCTATAATGTTTATTGAAGATGTGTCATTTTCAACCCTCAAATGCTTCACAAAGTCTTTTTGCCTAGATAACCATCAACCTCAAGAGATCATTGTTTTGTGGGCAAAAGAGTGGGGAAAGGTGGGAACAACATGCCACCTTTGCATTAAATCTTTTATTTCCAACAAAAGCGTTTCTCACATAACTGATGCACTCACAATTCTAATGCAAATGAAACACTCAAGGACATATAACTAGACTGGGTAGGCTGCCTTTAGACTAGATTGAAAGACTAATTTTGCCATCAACAAAGCAAAAACACTGAGAAAAAAGAGACAATGACATATAATAGAAAAGTAGGAGATTATGTTTTCTTAAATGGCTTTTTGAGTAGCACAATGCACTAAGAGATGGTCACAAATTAAATATACTTATTATCACATCCCTTATTCATTCTTGGCATTCATTCATTCATTAATCATTTCCTATATTCATAGTCCTTGGCATTCATTCATTTATTGCTCGCTCCTTATACTTTAGAGTCCCATTTTTATCATGGAGCACGTAACTACTGGCTTGAAATTGCACTTGAATCTAATGGATATGAGACACAAGACAGGGTCCATTAGGACCTAATCCTTCTTGCAAATGTCAAGGGTGACTTTGTCATGTCCACAAATTTGTGCCTTTTGGGAATTGAATCCCAACAAAAACATGAATAAGGCTATACTGACAAGAGCTCATACTTCATCCTTGGTTGCAACCTATATAATATTGTGAAATTGACTACACCATATGAATTATCATCCTTCGACCTTGCATCCAACTTGATTATCTTTGTTGCTAGTTTCGAATCTTCTCTCGCATCATGAAAAAGACAGGAATGTTATAAGAATTTGGATTGAAGCATATATATCTAGCACAAGGAAAGCAATTAAAATAGTTTTTATAATATTATATAATATAATTATTATAACCACACATAGTACATGTGGGGAGGCGACATGATTCCTTCTCCAAAGAATTGTGATCTGAGGGAATGGGCCCTTCCTCGTGCATCGAGATTAAGAACATTTAGAATGTTAGCATCGAGTAGCATCACGAATATGTGTCATGAATAGATAAGATACTGACATATTGCCTGAATTTCAATAGTCGTATTTGTATTGCAACTCGATTTATTAGTATCTTGCATGCACCAGTCACATAGATTTCTTTCACTTTTTGCAATCATGGAAACATATTGAAGCACACTATCGATTATTCTAAAACAATGCTACAATCCAAGTTTGACATAGGACTTGCAAGACCTAGCTTTTATCAATACTTTAGACATCAATTACTAGCTGGATTATTGGATTTAAAGCCAAACCTTGAATCATATGTTCATGATTAAATGATATCTATCGATTTTAGTTTTATAACGATGTGAACAGAAACACACCAAAAATGATCCATCGCTTATTGTCTGTGCTATCTAATATTGTGAAATGGACTACACCATATGAATTATCATCCTTTGACCTTGCATCTAACTTGACTATCTTTGCTGCTAATTTTCTCTCATGTCATGAAAAAGACAGGAATGTTATAAGAATTTTGGCTCAATTTTGCTCTACAAATTGGGGCTTTTGGGTCTATTGCAGGCAGATTGCATGATACTTTCAAATTTGTAGTGAAATTGGCAAGAAATTGTAGGCCATTTGATCACATTTGCAAATTACAGCTTAATTTGGGGCTTTTCTAGATTTGGGTAGCAAGTCTTATTTTTTGCAGTTGCAATCCTTGAGGCTATCTTTTGGGTCACTTTGTCAATGCATTTTAACTTGTCCTATTTGCAATGGCTGGCAACAATCATGATTTATTTGGCATTCTTTGTGAAGATGACAAGTTGCATGGCACCAACTATTCGATGTGGTCTTATCTCATGAAACATATTCTTATTGCAAGAAATTTTTGGAACATTGTTTTTGGGATTGATTAGAGGCCAACCAATGCTGCAGTGGCTGCCCCTAATGATGGTCCCTCTGCAGGGGGGACTTCTCCTGATGCTTTATCCTCTAGCACCCTGTTGCTGCTCCTCCAACTCAAGAACAAACAAGATGGGATGCAAGAGATGCAAATGCAGATTCCTATATTACTTTATCATGCAAGAGAATCATTATTCCACACATCCGGTCATGCAAGACAGCAAAGGATGCTTGGGACAAATTGGCTTCTCTTTATCAGATTCACAATTGCATTAAATAAAAGATTTAAAGAAGAAATATTGATAAACATGAAATATTGATAAACATGAAGTGCATGGAAGGGCTAAGAACAAAAAACAAGAGAAGTCCATGTAACAATTCTAATGAAGCCACAAAATTTTAAAACCCACTTTTAAAGTTAGTGTGATGAATCCGATCCCCCCATCTATAAGCTTAGAATGTGTTCAACAAAACAAAGCTTAAACCAAAGTGAAAAGGTTATGAAAGCTGATGTTATTAGTCTTGACAGAATCAGCTGTTGACTAAAATGAGCATTAATCCTATGCCAATCCCTTTTCCTTTTAGCTTAAACAAACATAGATAAGTGTAGCTCAGGTTTATCTTGCCTGGCAAGCTTTTGAATCTTGGGTAGCAAGAAACTTTCAACTTTTGGTTTTTTAAATTGTTAAAGCATGAATCTTAAAAGGGCTCTGCCATGATTGTCTCAAAGTATGACTACACATCTTGGCAATAGACACTCGACTGGTCTTCAACACTTGATGTCTCAAAATCTCTTCACCTCTCCTCTCATTGTCCATTATTCAGTTCTCCCCTGTCTCCCTATCCTCTCCCGATCTAAGCCCTATTCAGGATTACGCTACGCTTAGAGATGCCCATGAAAATGCTACAAGTGAGCCCTTTTTCCTCCACCTGCTCCACATTTTGGAGAGGTATACAAAATAATCGATTCTCCTTCTACGTGATCGACTGAGACTTATGAAGCTCCCTTATGACATTTTGATTAGAAAGATCTTTTGAAACTCTTGCTTCATGCCGTGGCCTACTATTGTTGCTTGAGTGTAGCTCCTACTCACGTAGGTGTGGTGAAACTTCACACTCCTTCAACTCAGCTGCTCTGCTGGGTCTCAAGACCACCTACAATTTAAAAGTTCCACTTAAGTAAGCCACACACACCTCTCTCTCTCTCTCTCTCTCTCTCTCTCTCTCTCTCTCTCTCTCTCTCTCTCCCTCTCCCTCTCTACCACTTGCATTATTCAAAGAAATAAAAAATAAATATTGATAAACATGAAGTGCATGGAAGAGCTAAGAAAAAAAATCAAGAGAAGGCCATGTAACAATTCTAATGAAGCCACAAATTTGTAAAACCAGGTTTTAAAGTTAGTGATGAGCCAGATCCACCCATCCATAAGCTGAGAATGTGCTCAACAAAAAAAAGCTTAAACCAAAGTGAAAAGGTTATGAAAGCTGATGCTATTAGTCTTGACACAATCAGACGTTGACTACAATCAGCTAAAGCATTAAAGCTATGCCAATCCCTTTTCCTTTTAGCTTAAACAAACATAAATAAGTGCAGCTCAGGTTTATCTTGCCTGGCATGCTTTTGAATCTTGGGAAGTACGAAACTATCAACTTTTGGTTTTTTTTACTTTTAAAGCATGAATCTTAATAGGGCTATGCCATGATTATCTCAAAGTATGACTACACATCCTGGCAATAGACATTAGGCTGCTCTTCAACACTTCATGTCTCAAAATCTCTTCACCTCTCCTCTCATTGTCCATTATCTAGTTATCCACATCTCCCTATCCTCTCCCTATCCAAGCCCCCTTCACGATTACACAATGCTCGGAGATGCCCATGAAATGGTTGCAAGCGAGCCCGCCCTTTTTTTGTCCACCTACTCGACATTTTGGAGAGGTATACAAAATAATTATTTCTCCTTCTACGTGATCCCATGAGACTTATGAAGATCCCTCATGACATTTTGACTTGAAAGATCTTTTGAAGCTCTTGCTTCAGGCCGTGGCCTCCTACTATTGCTTGAGTGCGGCTCCTACTGACGTAGCTGTGGTGAAACTCCACACTTCTTCAACTTAGCTACCTTTACTTGACGTTTGAGAGTGCTTGTGCTAGCAGCAACTTGACTCCATGGCTAAGCTCCCATGTAGTTCAAAATGGCTACCTCACAACTCTACGTGGTGTGTTCGTGGGTCTTCATGGGCTAGCAATTGGTCACACTGGTCTTCTCGCTTTTCGTGCTTAATCTTACATAGCCTGCATCATAACTGTTTTGTCTTGTTCTCTAGTGCAATTTATTGTGGTTTTTGTAGCCCTCTTTGAGCAGCTTGTACTACAACACTCTCCCTCCTTGAGAGCTTCAAAGCTCCCAAACATTCTGCTATAACTTTTGCGGGTCTTTGCAAATCGGTTACACTACATGGCCGCCTTGCAGAGCTTTGTAGCTCTTTTGCTGTTTTTTTTTCACTCGGGCTTCAAAGCATCAATCATTGTGTTGTCTCTTTGCTGTAGAGATTGCTACAGTCAATCGCATAACCAATTGCAAGGTCATGAATGGTGGCATCACTAGGCCCTCACATTTTGTTGTAGTACCATGCTCTTCCTTCAGATCAACATGTTGTCACCGCTCTCTCAAGACCGACAACCTCATCAAAGCTCTTTCACCAGCTACAGCGCAACAATCACTTCGAATTTTTCCTTCCCGAGCAGCTGGGGAATCTCACTAGCCTCACATCTTTGGACATCTCAGAGAATAGCTTCAATGGGAGCCTACCTTCTTCCCTGGCTTACTTCACCACTTCAACTGCTCTTTCAATAGGTTGACTAGCATTGTTCTGGAATTCGCACATAGATTCAATGCTATGTCATTTGAGGGCAATGCTCGGCTTTGTGGCTAGTGCTACAATGCGTCCATCATTTGCGCGTTTCCCTCTCCACCTCCCTGATCAATTTCTCTCAACTCTCTCTTAGCTAGAAGTTTGCATCTGGAACACCATCAGCAGACTCTGCCATGGATTCTATAAGCAGAAATTGGTTGCCATAAAAGTGATTAGGCCGACCACAAAGGATGAAGCCTTGGCATCTCGCTTTGATACACTATTTTGCCATAAAGTCGCATTGTTATCACGTCTTCACCATCGAAAAGGAGGCCCTTAAGCCTTCCTAGCCTTGGGAAACAGGTCTGTCGGAGAAAAAGCACTCAAACCCTTCCATGGCCATGTCCATGGGATCTTTCTGAGTCCTTCTCTTAAAGAACTCTACATGTGCCCCCGGGCGGCCGAGCGGGTGCCTTGCGTGTCCTCTTATTGTGCACTTATCAGGGCAACCGAACTTCTTCATCTACATAGTCATCGTCGACGAGGCTGCTATCAGCATCTTCGATTTGGAAGTCTTGACCGGATGAATCCGAGATGCCTAATGGACTGGGAAGCGCCTCTTCTCCAAGAGAAGCACTGGGTAGCATAGGCACCAGAAACTCTTGTTTTATGGACACGCTATGAAACAACATATTCTATTTTGTGGAGACGCTTCTCTATTTCAAGCTATTGAAATAGATATGCACTCAAAATGGTCGAGAACAAGGGAGCATCATGGGTCAACCTTGCAATACCTCCCCTATCTGACACTAATGCCTCGATGTAATATATTGGATCAGAAAAACATCGACATCGAGGAGACTGGGAATCAACACAGCCTCAATCGAGTTTCATTACGCATCTACGGAGAGACAAAGAGATAGAGAGAGCAAACATGCCAAGAGAGAGACAAAGAGGTACCTGGAGCATCCAAAATATAATCGCCACACTCTCTTGCAGCAGCAAACTCTCTTTTAGAGCACTTCAACACCACAGAGACAAAGAGATAAAGAGAGCAAACATGCCGAGAGAGAGACAAAGAGGTGCTTAGAGCGTCCAAAATATAATCGCCACACTCTCTTGCAACACTAGACTCTCTTTTAGAACACTTCGACACCACAATCTAGGCTCTCTTCCCTGACTCTAGGCACTCTAGACTGATCTCTTCCCAGAGAACTTCAACACCATTCTCTTTTGCACTAGACTCTCTTCCTAGAGCACTTCAACACCACACTCTTGCAACAGACTCTCTTGCGACAACCTTCACACTCTCTTGCAGCAGGCTCTCAAGAATGTGCAACGTAATCGCCTATCCAAGAGATATAGTAGCCCTCCAAGATCAAAGATTTCGAGCTGCATGGTTTCTTGTAACGGAAGGAGAGGCATGCGAAGGAGAGGCACGCGAAGGAAGGAGAGGAAGGAGCGAGAAGGTGCCATGTGGCAAGAGAGGAAGGAAGAAAAAGGTGCCACATGGCATAGCCCTTGGATCATCGCGTGGATCCTTTCCTTAAAGTATAGTAGAGATAGAGACAGTAGAGAAGAGTGCAATTGTCTCTCCTTCAACAAGGTGAATGATATATCTATCATTCATTAGGCTTGCCTGTGTGTGCGGAGAGAGCGCATAAAATTGGAGGCCCTAGGGTGAAAAAGAAGAAGGAGATTAAGAGTGTGCAAAGAGGAGTAAATGAGAATGGCCCAAAAGTGATAAAGGGACCCCAAATCATCAATACTTTGCAAGTGCACCAACCACAAATTAATAATAAGAATGATTTAATTTTTCCCATCTCACAACCACAACCTTCACTAAGGCCTACCCATGGCAGGCCAAAAAACCTGGAGGCGTTCCGCCCGGCTAGTCTGAACCAGCCCAAGCCTGGCATATTTGCCAATGTAGCGGGACGTGCTCTTAAGGGAAACTCGAACGGGGTGGCAAAATAATGAAACGTTGCGTGACGCTTGAAACGCGCTAGCCTGCTATTTTCATAAAGAGCCGCTATTGCGACCATCCGCCGTTGCCCATCCACCAATAATGGCTCTCCACGGATCGTTCTTTTTAACAGCCAATTCTCTCGACTGTGAACACAAGATCTTATAAACATCCGCGTCTAGTGCCCAGCCATGACTCGAGAGATTGTTCACATCCAGGGAGGTCAATGTGGCAACCAGATCGGCGCCAAGTTCTGGGAGGTTGTTTGTGATGAACATAGTATCGATCCCATTGGCTGCTACCATGGCGACTCCTATCTCCAACTGGAACGTATCAGCGTTTACTTCAATGAGGCGTCTGGTGGCCGCTTCGTCCCTCGCTCTGTCCTCATGGACCTTGAGCCTGGCACCATGGACAGCGTGCGAGCCGGGCCCTATGGCCAGATCTTCCGCCCTGATAACTTTGTCTTTGGTCAGACCGGTGCCGGGAATAACTGGGCCAAAGGGCATTACACGGAAGGTGCAGAATTGATCGATTCCGTGCTGGATGTGGTTCGCAAGGAGGCCGAGAGCTGTGATTGCCTTCAAGGTAGGGATCAAAACAAGGGATCTCTTCGTGCACCAGGCTCCAATCCAACCCTGTTTGCATGTTTTCCAGGATGGATCCCTTCTTGAAAATCTCGTAGTCCCTGTGCAACTGGTGATGATCAATCGCTAGACGATGTGTGGAATTGTTAATGCATTCAAAGCGGGGTTACAACGGGCTGCTTCTGGGGTTAGAGTTCTTTAGCAGCTATTCTTTTGGCTTGGGAACCGTATGATCAAGAGCATCATCAAACTCGCATTCCAGTTGAGTCTAGATAGACAAACCTTTCACGATTACAGGCTTTCGCCTCGATGAGAATCGTTGCCATGTCCATATGGCCGTAATTCTGATAGGTTAGTTTAATACCAACGAGAAGTACTATTAGACGAGGATACAGTTCGCGGACCGGTACCGCGCTGCTATCCTGTTGGATCTATATCCATAGCCTCGACTCATGACCACTTTGGCGTTACTATACCTGCTCAGAAGTGCAGATCCACCTCTCTTGATGCCAGACATCCTGTGTCCGACGATTCTACCTTTTCTAGTTGTCCCCTAAAGAAGCCTATAAACTAGCGAAACTTTTTTGCAGGATTTCAAGTTTGTCATTCGATGGGCGGAGGTACAGGCTCGGGCATGGGTACTCTCCTCATCTCAAAGATAAGAGAGGAGTACCCAGACAGGATGATGCTGACCTTTTCAGTGTTTCCCTCGCCTAAGGTTTCTGACACGGTGGTAGAACCATACAATGCAACACTCTCTGTTCATCAGTTGGTAGAGAATGCTGATCAGTGTATGGTCCTCGACAACGAGGCGCTCTATGACATTTGCTTTAGGACCTTAAAGCTTTCGACGCCTACTTGTAAGAAAGCAAAACTCTAGCTCCTGTTCGCGCGTACTCAAGACAGCCGAGCTCGCTGCGACAGCTCGGAATCCAGCTTTCCATTCTACCTGCAACATTGTTAACTCGGCTGACTCTTTTAATCATGTGCAGTTGGAGATTTGAACCACCTGATTTCTGCGACAATGAGTGGAATCACTTGTTGTTTGAGGTTTCCCGGCCAGCTCAATTCAGACTTACGAAAGCTCGCTGTTAACCTCGTCCCTTTTCCTCGTCTTCACTTCTTCATGGTGGGTTTTTCTCCCCTGACATCTCGAGGCTCTCAGCAGTACCGTGCTCTCACAGTGCCTGAGTTGAGTCAGCAAATGTGGGATGCCAAGAATATGATGTGCGCGGCCGATCCTCGACATGGTCGCTATCTCACGGCGTCCGCCATGTTTCGGGGCCGCATGAGCACTAAGGAGGTAGACGAGCAAATGATGAACGTACAAAACAGAAATTCATCCTACTTTGTGGAATGGATACCGAACAACGTCAAGTCCAGTGTATGCGACGTTCCACCGCGGGGACTAAAAATGTCAGCAACCTTTGTGGGGAACTCCACAGCAATTCAGGATATGTTCAAACGAGTGAGTGAACAATTCAATGCCATGTTCAGAAGGAAAGCATTTCTCCATTGGTATACGGGAGAGGGCATGGATGAATTGGAGTTTACAGAAGCAGAGAGCAACATGAACGATTTAGTGTCGGAGTACCAACAATACCAGGACGCAACCGCAGAGCTTGACGAAGCCGAATTTTTGGACGAGGATCCGGACAATGAAAATTATTGAAGAAAACCAAGCTGAATGCTCAGACGGGCGAATCAGGTATAGCTGAATGCTCACACAAGTGAATCAGCTAGAGCAGCTGCAAGTTGAAGATGAAGATGAAGATGAAGAAGAAGGTGAAGATGAAGGTGAAGGTCAATTAGGTGAAGGTGGTGAAGCTAAGAAGGCTCATGTGGCTGGGTTCATGGCCTTTGTTGAAGTCTCCATGGCTTCATGCCTCTTTAGAGAAAAGAGAGAGTTCCTTGGGCTTATCTCGGGACTTGATAGATAGCAGTTCATCTCCGGTCCTCTCCTCTGGTTACCCACTTTTTCAGTTAGTGCTTGTAATGCTAAACCTCACATGATTGGTGCTTTAGAGTATTACTTTTTGGGAATAAGATTTTGGGCAAACTTGTAGAACTTTAGCATACCGGAGTTCATCTCCTCTCCTCTTGGTAACCCACTTTTTTTGTTAGTGCTCGTAATGCTAAACCTTACATTGGTGCTTTAGCGTATAACTTTTTCAAGGTAGTTGAGCTGGCATCATGTAATAAAAATCTACTCTATTTGCATATTCCTCTATTTGCATATTAAAAGGAAGATTGTGGATGAGTTGTGTGGAGTCTCACAAATATTCCATTCAAACTCTTAGGATTTGGTCACTTTTTAAAGGCAGTTTATTTTCTCATATGTCTATCTCTGAAAACAATTGATTTTACAAATGTACAAAAATTTATGTGAGGTTTTCATACTGAACTATACATCACACTTATCATCTTCAAGATACATGCCAATTTTGATTTATTTATTTTTATTGCAAGAAATACTATACATCTACAAAATCACCACTACAACACAACGGTGCCTCCCCCCAACAATTTTTGTGCCTTAGAATTTCTTTCACATGTGCAACTCAAAAAAAATTTAAGTCACCAAATTAGTGAGTAAGTAGGTCAATATATATGATGGTATGTCCATCAATAATGTCATCGGTACATGTATTGGTAATCATCGGTATGCCTATTTGTACAATCGTCTGTATATGTGTTTTTAGACCACATACTGACAAGTATACTGATGAAGATACCGATGCAACTGGCATCATTAACAAAAATAGAAAAATTCATTTTGATGTGCAACTTTTATCATTTTGAACATAAAAATTTTAAAAACATGTACACCAAGGTTGGGATCAAAATACTCATATATTCATGATATAACATAATGCGAATTGATTTAAGGATGTCATTATGGGTGCCCATACCAATGATAGCACTATTGCAAGATAAAAAATGCAAGAACATAGACACCAAATTTGAAATCATAATACTAATATAATAATGATGAACTTAATACACGAATTTTGATATATTATAAGTATGGGAGTGAAAGGACCAAGGATAAGAAACCCTCTCCATGGTAAAAGAATCAATTAGTAGCATTTACATCAGAGCTTGCATTTTCTTCCAAGTCCATCGTGTCAAATAACTGTATCTCTAGCTATGTTCCCAACTCACATATATAACTAGGTTTCATACTACCTAAGACTTGATCCTTTTCACCCTCTTCAATAATATTCCAGTTGGATGATTCATGAGACATTGCTTCTTTGCCAGTATCACATTTTGATCCACTTTCTTTTCTTACAATGTCGTTATTTCCACCTTCTTCGTCTCCCATATCATGATCTTCATCTTCTTCCCTAGATCCATCTTCATCAACTAGATTCATTGGCATCTCTGTAGCCACATCCCTATCTTTGAAAGTCAATTTACTTTGAGGAGCAACTTAGACCACATACCACCATCTTGGATTAGAATGATCCGAATGAAAAAAAATCATGGTCAAGATAAAAATGCCATTAAGTACTTTCACTTTGTATGAACCTCTAAGATTTTGCATATGAACTTCTAAATAGTAAATCCAACTTCTTAGGTTTTGTATATGGTCCCACAATAGTTTAACTATGAGGAAAGAAGATTGGTATCAGATGCGCTTGCTTGGCTATCTTGTATGATGTCAGCCACCATGACTTCACAATAAAATGTGGCTCTCTTTGAATTGATGTATTCCATACGACCATATGACCATAATGCACAAATTAAAAAGTAAGAAACTTACATGTAGGTTACATACTCGTGCAAATTCACACTCTCACTTGTTACTATCTCTTCATCATCTTTGGCTTTATGAAGAGCTTCTTGAAGACAATCACGTGACATGTGTTTGGGGACAAGAGCAAGGTCCTATGGATATTGTTGACACCTATTCTATAATACTCTAAATCTCCTCTTCGCACTTACTCTTTCTAGCTTTGAATCCACTTTCGCATGTCGTTGCTATTGAGAACACAAAGCTTGATGATTTTCTCCCTCAATACTTTGCCCATCTTTCTTCAAATCCCTTTTCCTTAAGCCTCAGATACAATATAATCATCATCATTGTTATGCTAAGGGAGTGGCATATCAAGATACATGGATGTAAGAAACTCAGTGATATATACCAATGACTCTTGTATAGCCAACCCTCTATCATGCTACCATTGGGTCTTACTTTTTGCCTTACAAATCCCTTCAAAGTTTTAATAAATTGTTCAATGTAAAACATCCAACAACTATGAACGGTTCTTGCAATGATGACCCCCTCTACAAAGTGTACAAGCAAGTGCATCTAGTTGTCATAATGGTTGAGATAAAGTTCTTCTCAAACAAGCACACAGCTTCAATAGAGTCCACCCCTCGTCCACCCTAGCCATTTTAATACTTGCTAAGGAGATGTCTTTTTCAGAGGTCAATCTATTTTCACACGTCAAAATAAGATTCGAAATTCACTAGTCCAACGTCTTGCCTACCATCCTACCTACCATCTTGCCTGCCAACAGGCTTGCGCATCCCATTCATGTAAATTTTTTAAAATTTTTTTTTTAAATTATTTAGTCTGGCACTCACCTCTCTTTGAGAGTTGTGCATTGTAGTTTGAGTTATCGTATGTTTATATTTTTATAATATGTTTGTATGTTTATATTGGGTTTACTCTCATTTTGGCAGTCATCTCTCTCCTGAGAGTTGTGTGATGCAATCTAAGTTGTACGTTCCTACTATGTAGCATGTTTGCATGTTTAGATAGCTTTGCATCTGAAGTTGGCACTCACCTCTCTAATGAGAGTTTTATGATGCAATCTGAATTCTGTGCGATGCAACCTGGCACTCATCTCTCTAATGAGAGTTGTGTGATGTAATTTGAGTCTCATGTTTAGATATTTTTCCTAGGGTCATTGTTTGCTTGGGTGTAGCCATTTTTGGTGAGGTTCAACGACTTTTTTGTATATAGGTATCTTGCATGACCCATAACTTATGCATTGCTCAACAGAATTCAGCAAACTTTGTCTTCAAGTTGTAGTACACATTCCAAATTGAACATGAGAGCAAAAAATTATGGAATAAGGATTTGGAATGAGACTGTTAAAGCATTACAAGTGCTATGTTGCATGTGAAGCATGCATCCTGAAGTCTATAGGATATAGCAATTTATTCAAAAACATCAAAATTTTGTTCTATACATACATGCAACCAAGTAATCATTCTAAAGTACACTACGTGAGCTTCTCCTCAACCCAAGGACACACCTAAATGAGATCATTATGCATGGGTTAATGGGCCTCCAATGTTGTGCTAAAGTGATGCATACCCATTTGAGGGCATGCTCCATAACTTTTTTTTGATTTGTTGAAAACCAAAACGGATTGAAAATTTGGAATCCAAACTATTGGGACTAATGCATGGTGGTCTTAAGACATTGATAGTTGTTGGTATTGGTATCTAGATTCACCCTAAAATGGGAGTTGGAAAAGTGCAATTTGTACATGTGAAAAGATATTTTAATAAATCCAACACTATTTACAATTTTGAATTGTTTCTTTTTCCATGCACTTGCTTCCTCTATGGCTCATACGCATGCCAAAGGTCATTGCATTTAATAATACATGGCACCAGACCCGATAGTGTGCCCTTTGGCCTATTTGTGTTTTCAAGCATTTTAGGCCACATTGCACTTGTTTGGGCTATCCAATTCTACTTACGTGTATTGTCGGAGGAGGAAAAACCGACGGCCAAAATTTCACTACTCCTGTGAATTTTGAATTTTCACACCTCCCGCCCATCAAATCTTGGAAGATTAAGTCGCTGCAACCTGCCCCTGCCCTGCAAATGCCCTACAACCTACATGCACCTCGACATGACCTTGCGCAAACTTTGGTTTGCCATCATCTTCTTTCGGGTAGGTTGTCTTCTACTCTCTGCTTGCCTCACCAGCTAGCTTCTCTTTGTTTTGCTTTGGCATTATCATCTTTCATTTATCATCGCCATGGCAACATGTAGCTTGCCATGGCTTACAAGAGAAGTAAACAAAGGCTATGAGATAGAAAAGTTGAAAAGCTTGGTCAGGGCACAAGGAATAGAAGACTCCTTATAGAGCAACAGCAGAAAGCACTTATTGCAAATGCACGCATTCGATCATTACTATCAAAGCGAAGAAAACAAGGTATGATGTCATGATTGGTGGTAGCATTTGAGGAAGCAACATCAGACCATTCAGGTAAATACCATTCTCAAGTTTTCACAAGATTTAGCCTGCACTCTAAAGTTCATAGAGTGATAACCCCTTGTATTTTTGTGCCAAAATGTCACCACTATTGCAATGACTTCTGCACTTAGGCTGTCTCTCCTTTTCTTGCGTTCTGTTGAAGCCCATAGACTACTCAAATCGGGATGATCATGCATTTCTTCCACTCTTCGTGCATCCCTCGAGAGTTTCTACAAATAACAAGGACATCTGTAGAAAGCAGATATGGGATACAAAATGTTTGATTGTAAGTACATCATACACATGCTTGATACAATGAAGGTCAGTGGTTGCCTAAACCATCCTGGTGGTTGCTTGTGATTGAGCTTTGCAATAGTTTACTTGTTTCATTTCTTAATACAACGCAGGTCAGTGGTTTCCTAAACCAGCCCAGTGGTTGTTTGTGATTGAGCTTTGGGATAGTTTACTAGGCTGGCCTAAACTTAATCCAGCCCGGTGGTTGGAATATCATGCAGCCGTGTGGATGATTCAGCTCAAACACCAGAACTAGGCTGGCGTGGACTTAATGTGATTGTCCTAAACTAGCTCGATGGTTGGAGCATCATGCAATCATGGTTGGGTCAGCTCGAACACCAATTATGTGATTGTCCTAAACGAGCCCGATGGTTGGAATATCATGCGATCGTGTGGCTAGTTCAGCTCAAACACCATAACCAGGCTAGCTTGGACTTGATATGATTGTCCTAAACCAACTCGGTGGTTGGAACATCATGCAATCGTGGTTGGGTCAGCTCAAACACCAGTTATGTGATTGTCCTAAACCATCCCAATGGTTGGAATATCATACAACCGTGTGGCTGGTTCAGCTTAAACACCAAATCCAGGTGGCTTGGACTTAATGTGATTGTCCGATGGTTGGAACATCATGCAATCATGATTGGGTTAGCTCAAACACTAGTTAAGGCTAGAGGATTTAGGCACTAGCCAGAGGAGGTAGACACTGGCAACGAAATGCTTTTGTTGGTTTAGGATTACCTGCAACCCCCACAAAATATAACCTTTAGTAAATCCCAAACAACCACCGCACTTGTTTCAGTAAATCCCAATCAATAAATCCCAAACAGTATACTAATCCCGAACAACCACCGAGCTTATTTTAGTGACAATGACTGTGCATGAGGGACCATCTAATTTATAGGTTTAGATTAGCATTTAGTTGGAATCAAATTTTAATAACAATGATTATGCATGAGGGACCATCTAATTCAAAGGCTCAGATTAGCATTGAGCTGGAATCAGATTGTAATAATTATGACTTTGGATCTAGTTCACAAGTTTAGATTAGCATTCAATCGGTTTATCAAGCTGTAATAACAATAGTTTAGAATGAGAACTAGCATTAAGTTGAGATAGACTGTAAGAACACATCACATGGTTAGAATTACCATCTAATCGCATGTCATGAGTGAAGCAGTCATAAGAAAATAGAACCTTTGAATCCAACTAAATGCAGCATTTTCAAATTATAAGGTCCAACTGAGTGAAGCAATCGTATCCAAGGATGTATAAATGGCGAATTATTGCTTTAAAACTCAAGTTATATAGAAAAGCCAAATGTATAGTCATCCCCTAAAGTTATATACCCAGGTAGTATACAACCAAGTTTTACTCTTCTACATTTTGAAAAGAGACCACCATTGTATCTAAGTATGGATAAATACAAAGACAATTTACTTTTTTTTTTCTCAAAGAAGACAATTTACTACTTAATTCAAGTTCTATTGAAAAGCCGATTGTATTAGAGGGGTGGTCAGCCCCTAAAAAAGTCCTAAGTAATATATATCCAAGATTACAAGAGATGAAGTCTGAGATCTTTGAAGGACTTTATATTTACACAAGGATTTCAGGACACAGGCTCGCCACTTCACACAGTGGGAGCCTTCAGCAACATACTTCGCAAATTGTGGGTTCTTATAGTATTGAAGGCCTTCCCACAGTTTCTCATGTAATATGACCATCTTGTGAATGACACTCTTGGGAACTCTATGTTCCTCCTCCAAGCAATCAATCTCATCTACGACAATCTTGGGTTGTTGAGGAACCCCTTGTGAAATGGCTTCATCAAGCTCAGGACAAGCGGCAGGAAAAATGTCATTACCTCTATGGCTTTCCATCTCTGTTCCTCCACTGTTCCTTCACTCAAGACCTGTCGGGTTTTTAAACTAGTAAATTTCTCTCCTGCTATCGAAGATGTAATTATTCACATATTCTAATCTGTCAAATCAAGCCATCTTGACATGCTCAATGATGTAATCCAGTGAGATCTTTGCCATCTTTGAAGACCCATGTACCGATAGATTCCTCAAACATTACATTGATAAATATGATAGGTTAGTTATATGATAGTTAAGGCTAGAGGAGGTAGGCACTAGCTAGAGAAGGTAGGCACTGGCAACGAAATGCATTTTTGTTGGTTTAGGATTAACTGCAACCCCACAAAATGTAATCTTTAGTAAATCCCAAACAACCATCGGGCTTGTTTCAATAAATCCCAAACAAGGGAAAATATAAATCCCAAATAGTAAACTAATCCCAAATAGGCACCGAGCTTGTTTTAGTGACAATGATCATGCATGAGGGACAGACTAATTCATAGGTTCAGATTAGCATTCAGTCAGAATCAGATTCTAATAACAATGATTGTACATGAGACCATCTAATTCACAAGCTCAGATTAGCATTGATCCAAAATCAGATTGTAATAACAATGACTTTGCATGGGGCACCATCGAGTTCACAAGCTTAGATTAGCATTCAGTTGGTGTATGAGACTGTAATAATGATAGTTTCAAATGAGAACTATTGTTGTTATTATAGCCTGATGAACCGACTCAATGCTAATCTGATGTCCTATTTTGATCTTTCCTTTCTTCACTTGACCGTAATAATAATGACTTTGCATGAGGGGCCATCTAGTTCACAGGCCACCCAGATTATCATTTTTTGATGATCAAGAAATTCTCCCATGGCAACCATCTAATCGCACATCATAGCTAGATGATGATGTATATGACTACCTACACTAGGCTGGGCTACCAAAAGCAAAGTTGGGTGTATGTGCCACCACCCCTCCCTCCTCATCCCATTAAATTATTATGATCTTGGCTCCGATTACCGAGAAATTCTCCCATGGCAACCATCTAATCACACTTCATGGCTAGACCATGATGTATATGACCGTCCTATGGTAGACTGGGCTACCAGCAAAGCTGGGTATATCTCCCCCCTCATCCCATTGAATTAAGATTGTGTTGAACAGCGATAGATTGCAAAGTTGTGTAATGACAAGTGGCAAGGCAAAAGTTTTGTGCTATTGTTAGGCCAACGTGGTTGTGCTCGAACCATCACGGTGGTCAGCGCAACAAAAGATTATGTTGCATAGTGACATATGGCAAAGCTACACAAACAAACATGGCAAGGCAAAGGCTATGTGATGTAGTCAGGCCAGAGGTAGGAGCAGCAGTCTCTGTGCTGATGAGTAAATGCATATAGTGCCATGTGTCAAGCTCTGCACTATTGACCATGGTAAGATTGTGTCTCATTATGATGCCAGTGCACATTCATGACATTGGGAAAATTTTCGATGAGAGTGTGGGTCAATGCAAAATTCAAATATACACATAGAAGCACATCGCGTCGCGGCCCCAAAATGGCCCCAAAAATAGTTCCGTGATTGGCTATACCCAAGCAAATGTTGACCCTCTATCAAGATACTACAACTCAAACTACAATACCATCTAGCCTGCCAGCAGGCTTGTGCATCCCATTCATGTAATTTTTTTTTTTAGTTTTCTATTTAATCCTCAGTCTCATACTCATCTCTCTCTGAGAGTTGTGTGTTGCAATCTTTAATATATATGCATGTTTAGATAGGTTTAGTCTCAATATAGCACTCACCTCTCTTTGAGAGTTGTGTATTTTAGTTTGAGTTGTAGTATATTTTTTCTATCAGTCTCAAGATGGCACTTAGATCTCTATGAGAGTTGCATGATGTAGCTTGCATCTACACAAATGCTTAATTTGGAACTCATCTCTCTGTTGAGAGTTGTGTGATGTAGTCTAAGCTTAGCGTCATTTGCATAAGCATTTGAGTTTATGATGATAGAGATATTTGCACAAACTTCTAGTGTAGCATTTGACTCCCTTGATAGCTGTGTGTTGTAATACGAGTTTAATCTTTGTTGCTAGTGTTTGTATACAAGGTCGATTGCTGGCACTAAATCCAATTTTGAATTCTATGTTGTAGCATGCACTCATATTAGAAGGCTCATGCCAGTGATGACAAGAGAAATATGAGTCACCATGTTGAGCAAGATGTGTACACAATGTGGTATCAGATCATGAAGATAATGGATGTCGATACCACACAAGCTTTGTTGGACATGCTTCACCATCTAGCCCAGCGTGGGAAGTTTGTAAATCCAAGTGATGTCCTTTCAGGGGTTTTTTAAATACCCCTTGAATGCACGTGATACATAGGGGTTTCTTTTAGTAGTGCACCTTTCAAGAGAAGTGGGCACAGACCAATGCATGAATGTAATCCCATGCAACATCTTGGTGTTGCCATTTGATTCTAGGAAGTTGTATGCTTACAAAGTCTTGAAAGGGGGAGGAAAGATATCAGCTGAGTTACAAGCGAGTGCTATGGGGGACACCACATGTTTGCCTGTAGTCCATCATCAAGGCATCATCAAAGCCATTGGTCTCATCCAAGACAAGGAAGTATCCATGCTCAGATTTCTTATTGGGATAGGAACCATTTGGATAGATGGTTGACATACATTGGGCATGATGGAAAGAGATCATATCTAGCAACTCCTTGATATAACACAAAAATGCCTACTACAGCTCCATGTGTACAAGAGCTTGCAATGGATTTCTTACATGCTCTTGTATGCATGTTCTACTTCATGCACCAACTCAATGTCCTACACAATGATTTGCATGCACAAAACATTTTGTTACATTTCTTTGACTCAACTTCAGAGGTGTACTCGAGCATTGTGATTGGGGCATGATGACAATGATGAGCACTAAGAAGCATTATTTGGCACAAAGGAAGACTAGTCTAGGCAATGCATAGACTTTTCATGTGGCACCAGAATGCTAGAATGTTATGGCACAGAACCTCATCCATTTCATGTTGAGCAAGATGTGTACACAATGTTGTATCACATCATGAAGATAATGGATGTATGTATACCGCCAAGTACTCAATGTACTGATACCACACAAGCTTTGTTGGACAGGCTTCACCAACTAGCCCAGCATTGGAAGTTTGTAAATCCAAGTGATGTCCTTTCATGGGTTTTTTAAATATCCCTTGAATGCCAGTGATACATAGGGTTTCTTTTAGTAGTGCACCTGTCAAGAGAAGTGAGCTAAGACCAATGCATGAATGTAATCCTATGCAACATCTTGGTGTTGCCATTTGATTCTAGGAAGTTGTATGCTTGCAAATTCTTGAAAGGGGGAGGAAAGACATCAGCTAAGTTAGAAGTGACTGCTATACGGGACACCACATGTCTGCCTATAGTCCATCATCAAGGTATCATCAGAGCCATTGGTCTCATCCAAGCCAAGGAAGTATCCATGCTCACATTTCTTATTGGGATGGGAACCATTTGGATAGATGGTTGACATACATTGGGCGTGATGGAAAGAGATCATATCCAGTAACTCCTTGAGATAACACAAAAATGCCTACTAGAGCTCCATGTGTACAAGAGCTTGCTATGGATTTCTTACATGCTCTTGTATGCATGTTCCACTTCATGCACCAACTCAATGTCCTACACAATGATTTGCATGCGCAAAACATTTTGTTACTTTTCTTTGAGTCAACCTCAGAGGTGTACTCGGGCATTGTGATTGGGGCATGATGACAATGACAAGCTAAGAAGCATTATTTGGCACAAAGTAAGGCTAGTCCAGGCAATGCGTAGACTTTTCATATGGCACCAGAATGCTAGAATGCTATGGCATGGAACCTCATCCATTTCATGTTGAGCAAGATGTGTATGCAATGTTGTATCACATCATGAAGATAATGGATGTATGTATACCGCCAAGTACTCAATGTACTGATACCACACAAGCTTTATTGGATAGGCTTCACCAACTGGCTCAGCGTGGGATGTTTGTAAATCCAAGTGATGTCCTTTCACAGTAGCATTTTGCAGTGTTTTTGATATAGCACGGAGATTAGGTCCACAATTCAAAACTAATGAGGGGTTCAAACTTGTGGATGAGTGAATATTTATTTTATATTCCCAACATGGCACTTGTATATTTCTAAAACATGCCTCCTGTATATTTCTACCACATGGTGCTCTTATAGAAAACTTGAAACATGGCACTCTTTGTATCCATGATGTGCATTTTGTCAAATCTTAAATTTTAGTATCTTTGTGGATTTGTACTTTAAATTTAAATGGCAACATCCTATTAAAATTTTTAATTTCAACTTGTCAAATTTCAATTTTAAGATTTAATTGCAACATTGTATTTAAATTGTGAGTTCCAATTTGTCGAATTTTAATTTCACATTTTAAATGCAATGTTCTATTTAAATTGTTAATTCAAATTTGTCAATCAAATTATTTTTTTGAGCATTCTTGAATGATATAATAAAAAATTTTTATTAAGTACTTTTGCATGGTCCTAAGTCAATAAAGTTATATATATATTTCAAATTCTAATATGAGTGCAGAGGAAGACATTGCACACATGCATGAAAAGCGCCTCTAGGACATGCGAAATGTGTCTATGGGTTTGTGTCTCATGAGGTAGATTTACAGGACACTAAACCATGAAGAGGCACAAGCAATAAAGAGTCTCTTAGACAGTTCATAATGGGACCCGTGGATGACAATACCATGATAGGGAACCACTTAGCCTTTATGATGTGACCAGCCTTTGCCCATTCGAGTTCATAAGAAACATATTGTTTCTTCGATTCGAAAATGCTCCCGATAGGTATGTGCAACCGAAGCTTGCAGACTTAAGACACCAAACCATGGCCAAGATTTCACTACAACTCTTTATTGAGGTAGAAGGAAACCTTCCCAAACAATCAGCATATTCATGTACACTTTATTCAACATATGTACATCCACTACATATTGCATCGACGTGTCGATTGGACGGATAAACACCATCTATTAGGAATAAGAAAGGGATGGAAAACTGAGTGAAAGAGGGCAAGATCTAAGAACAAAGAGGCAATGTCACAGAGATCTCGTATGCAAACTCCACCAGCACACAGTAATCTGATTGACCCAGTAGGTTTACCTCTCCATAAATAAGATGTCACCTTCAAAGATCTATAGGCTTGAGCTATAGGTTGGAAGCTAAGATGGCTAGATATAGATCCATTTTTGGAGATAGAGACATGAATGAGGCATTTGACTCATTCAATGTTGCTACGCTAATTAATTTAGAGAGTTAAGATGCACCAACTAGCACCCTAGGAACTATAGATAGTCAAGATGCAATGCCAAGCCTTGAGAAGCATGCTCTTTGAGAAACATTATACTGAGACATTCAAGCAATGTATTAACTTTTTGGTTGTAATGGAAATATCATGTTGAATATAAATTCTTTCAAATAGGTGTAATGTGACATTTACTCTTTTCATGGCACTCTTTGAAATCTCAAATTATTTGTGGGAACATCAATATGTAACATTACATTTAAGTTTCAAATGCGTATACTTTAAATTCTTATACTTTTTGTAACTATATGTCTCTTGATCATGGATGATGCAACGAGCAATTGTAAGTCCCCAACTCCTATAAAATAACATAATATGACCATACTTAATAAAAAAATTGGCATCAACTAAAACACTTGCAATAGTACAAGGTAAAATAGTACATAAAACAATTGCAAATTTCAGATAATATAAGGTACAATAGTACAAGGTTCGTGGAGTGATAATAAACTTCACGCACCTCTTCACTTCCTACTACTTTTGAACTGAGTGACAAAGATATTTATCATTGAGAAAGGGACATTAAAAAGAAGCTTTATGCCCAGATACCACACCATACTTTCCTTCCTTAGATGAGAATGAAGATGGTAACATCCCAAGTGACAAGCATAGGAAGAAGGAAAGGATCAGCAGAGGCCATAATCTCAGTAAGCTAGTCTGTGCCAAAGAGAAGAGCGATATGTTGTTGAAAGAAGATCTTGTGACTCAACATGACATGAACTAATATATATCAAGGAGCTTGAAGGGGCTGATTGGGTCGGATGGGTAGGTTCCGAGGAAACATTGCACCTCCTTCATAGATACCTTTACATAGCTCAAAACACTCTGCAAACTGTCATTAGACACAGAGGCCTATAACTTTCGGAAGAGACATGATACCAAAGGTTCAAAAAAAAATAGAGATGCGCCTTGAGATGAGCTTTGCACTGATATACATTTCGTAAAAAGCAAAGAAGTAGCTAGAAAGTTATGGGCGGTTTACTAGACGGGGGTAAAAACTATCATGAAAATAGACTGTCAAACACAGAGACTCATAACTTTTTGATGTAGTATCTAATTCAAGTTCTGATGACACAAAGACATGCGCCTTGAAGAGAGCTTTGCGGTGATATAAGTTTCATCAAAATTAGACTAACGAGAAAATTGGACTAACGAGTGGAAAGTTATGAGCAAAACACTAACAAGGGATCAAACTGTCATAAAAATTGCCCTCCACCCATGCTAATTTTGCCTGAGCAGAATGCTCCCTCAAGACTCCACCTTTATCAACAACGATCCACCACTCATAGATTTTGCTTAGAATAGAGTAAGTAACTCCCACGGTGGCTCGAGAAATGGATGTACCATGTGTGTGCAATGAATGGCCGAATAGAAAGAACTTTTAAGGCTTTGAAAGAAAGAAAAGGGAAGAGAGACTCAAGAGAGGGAATACAAAGTGATATTCCTTGTCAATAGAGTGAGACTCCAGTCCAATGCAACTCAAAATACTGTAAACACAAGAGATAAGAAGAGGTTTCATACATACAAGAGGGAGCAAAAGCTCCAATACTACTCATAGAGAGAGAATGAACTAGAGAGAGATGGTGGACTCAAGAGTCTACATAAGAGAATATCTACAAGAGGGAGAGAAGGCTCATGGAAGAGACTTGAGGAGACTAGAGCTATAGCAACATGAGGCCTAATGGTAGAGAGATGATGAACAAGGGAGAAGAGGGCTCTTTTTATAGAGATTTTGTCACCCTCCTTCACCCATTTACAATTGCTGCCTGTAGATTCTTTTCCCCATCAATCACATAAGCCCATATGTCACCATCGATGCCCTTTTTTGCTACTCTTTCCATGTGTCCCATTTAAAGATTTTCAAGACTCTTAAAATATTGAGAAAGTCAAGAGTCTCCCCACATGGAGCCCATAGGGACCCTCTCTTTTCCTTATGTCCACATCCTCCTTATTCCACATAGGAATTCTAGAAGGACTCCTCTTGACTCCACACTCCTCCACATGCCTTCCACATGCTTGGCATGTGGCTTCTCTTATATTATTGGAACACATGGACATGAGCCCACCTCTTTATATGACTTACTCTTCCTATTTTCTAAAAACCCCATAATATCCCATACACAAATAACCCTCACCCCATACCAAGGTATTTATAATTCATACGTATGGTATTTACAGTGATCCATTCCACTCATCCTCCCAATCCCATACAATATCTTAGAAAAGAGAAATAACTGAGAGCTGCTAGGCTATCGCTTGATACTCAAACTCTTATCAAATATAGAAAAAGCAATACCAATGCCAAATAAAAAATATCAATTTTTGGCGTCGCATCTTTCCCCCCCAACAGATCCTCTCTAGGGAGAGAGGGTCTGTTGGCCCTCAAGGTGGTTGAGCATAAAGGCGATACTCATTGATGCGCCCGGGTATCACCATGCTGGCCTCTACTGAGTCACATAATCTGTGGCCACCAATAAATAATGCTTGCCCTGAGATGAGCGAGGGAGTGGTCCCACAAAGTCCAACCCCCACCTCTTAAATGGTCCATATGCTGGAATAGGCTTCAAGGGCATAGGAATCAACTGTCTCCTTCCAAACTTTTGGCATACTTTATAACTTTGACACCATTCATATACATCCTTATGGAGGCGTGGCCAAAAGTAACCTACATTAAGAATTCTCCTAGCTGTGCTCACTAAAGCAAAATGACCAGAGCATTCATGACACATTTCTAGGATTCTCCTAGTCTCCATGGGATGGACCACTCGACGGAGCACCTTATCTTTTCCCAATTTATAAAGAATATCATCAACAATAGTATAGGGACAAGCCTTCCTTACCAATCTGTGCTTCTGTTATGGAGTTAACCCTCAAGGAAACATGCCTTCTTCCACATATTGCTTATTGAGGAACAAAGGGTTTAGGGGGAGCATTGGAGTGGGAGAGGAAGAAGGTGTAAGAGCATGGGGGAAAGAAGAGAGAGGAGGGAGAAGGAGGAGGAGGAGGAGGAGGGAGGAGGAGAGAGGAGGAGGAGGAGAAGGGAGGAGGAGAGAGGAGGAGGAGGAGGAGGAGTAGGAAGAGGGAGGAGGAGAAGTGAGGAGGAGGGAGGAGGAGAGGGAGAGGATGGGTTGCAAGGTTGAAGGAGAGGGGAGGAGGAGTTGCAAGGTTAGGACATGCTTTTGGACGTGGAGCGCAAGGAAGCATGGACACTTGAGACAATTTCTTCGAATACCAAAGTAGAACTCAACACAATGCCCCAAAGAGTATGGGGCTTCATTCCATTATGGGGTATATATACAAGTTGGAGAGCTTCTCTCTCTGCATGTAGGAAGTGTAACACATTCTCTCTCTACATGTAGAAGTCATATGTAGAAGTTGTAACACATTCTCTTTCTACATGTAGAACTCGCATATAGAAGTTATAACACATTCTCTTTCTACATGTAGAACTCACATATAGAAGTTGTAACACATTCTCTTTCTATATGTAGAACTCGCATATAGAAGTTGCATGTAGAAGTCATATGTACAACTCGCATGTAGAACTTGCATGTACAACTCGCATGTAGGAGTCGTATGTAGAACTTGCATGTAGAACATGCAAGTTGGATTTCTAGGAGGGATTATTTCTAGCCTTCTGCAAGTACAAGTGAAGCTTTGCCGCTACTCTACACACACATTCTATTCTACCTAAGTCCATGTTGGCATAGAGACAACATACTCCCGGATCCATTTTATTACCCATCCTTGGATTATGGCTGATTGTGAGCATGTAGAACTTGCATGTAGAACATGCAAGTTGGATTTCTAGGAGGGATTATTTCTAGCCTTCTGCAAGTACAAGTGAAGCTTTGCCGCTACTCTACACACACATTCTATTCTACCTAAGTCCATGTTGGCATAGAGACAACATACTCCCGGATCCATTTTATTACCCATCCTTGGATTATGGCTGATTGTGAGCATGTACCTAGGTTGCCATGCTTTTAGTCCAGTGGCTGTGGAACTTGTGTTGTGCCAGTCGATCCTGCTGTAAAGCCTTAGCACCATACAATTTTTGAGCAGTGTATCCACCATTTGCTCGAATAGAGATATGTGGCACGCTTCTAAGAAGATCACTCTTTGATAGAGTCAGCTTGTAACCTGAGCATCAACCCTTTCATTGGGATTAAAACTAAGTGGAGGCAAATGGGAATCAAGGTAGCATGGGACCTCCAAAATGAATTCCAATGTTTTACAGAATATAGCACTTTGGCAAAGCAAGCGATCAATGTTGCTGCGCATTATTTGCTCATGCTGCTGAAGTGCTTGGACCATTGTGCCTTGGATATTCCATTCTACACCAAAGTATGGTTTGATCATTGGCCAATTAATGGCCGCTGTCGGGGAGACTAGCATCTCAAGTAATGAGTAAAACATACGTGGGTATGTGAAAAAAAAAAACAAACTACTTCGAACTTTCATGAACATAATACTCAAGGGGAAAGAGAGTAAAATTTTTTCCATTTCTAGCCAAACATATCTACCCCAAGCATCAACCTTGGGTTACTATCTTAAGAAATTTTCTTTATTTCTTAAATACAAGCCACTTTATAAACAATCACACTAGGTAGTGGACATGAATGCGTAGAGCTTGCAATTTTGATCATTTCACCTTTTTGCAAAAGAGCAAACTGAGTTATCCATAACAAGTTACGGCTCGGGAAGAGTTTAGGGGTTTGACCCTAAACCTAAACTCATTTCCTATAAAAACACACTTCACCCCCTCATTCTTCATCTTTCACATTTTGTCTCCATCCTCTTCTTCATTCCGAGCCTTACACAAGACACTCCTCCCTCTCCATCGACCACCACCTTACTCCCATCCTCACATTGTAAGTGACTTTGAGCCCATCTCGCAGCGATAACCTAGCCATCCACCCACCGTCTATTGTTCCTCAACAATCCTGTTACATCGAGAAAGACTTGGAGAGCATTCAAGTGACCACCTCTTCCTCCCTTTGGATTTTCGTCCGTCAAGTTTTTTTTCTTCTCTCTTTTTTCTTCCCCCTCCCATTTCCACTACCCCCCCTCCATTTCCACCACCCCCTCCCCCCCTCCATCTCCACCACCCCCTCCCCCCCTCTCCCCTCCATCTCCACCACCCCCTCCGCCCCTCCATCTCCACCACCCCCTCCGGCCCTCCCCCCTCCATCTCCACCCCCTCCCCCTCCCCCCTCCCCCCTCCATCTCCACCACCCCCTCCCCCCCTCCATCTCCACCACCCCCTCCCCCCTTCCCCCTCCCCCCTCCATCTCCACCCCCTACCCCTCCCCCCTCCATCTGCACCACCGCCTCCCCCCCTCCCCCCCTCCATCTCCACCACCCCCTCCCCCCTCCATCTGCACCCCCTCCCCCTCCCCCCTCCATCTCCACCCCCTCCCCCTCCCCCCTCCCCCCCTCCATCTCACTCCCTCCCCTCTCTCTCTCTCTCTCTCTCTCTCCCCCTTCCCCCCCTCTCTCTTTCTCTCTCTCTCTCTCTTCTCTCTCTCTTTCCCTCCCCCTCTCTCTCTCTCTCTCATTCTCTATCCCTGCCCCCCCCCCTCTCTCTCTCTCTCTCTCTCTCTCTCTCTCTCTCTCTCTCTCTCTCTACCCCCCCTCGCAGGCTGCTCCCTATACTAACTTTTTTGAAAAAAAACTAACCTAAGCAAGGGCCTTAAGGCCCTTGCTACTGCGAGCCCGATGGTGCACCAACGACGATGCCCGCAGCCCCTTCCTACCACCCTCCCTACGCCCTCCCCTCCCCCAGTGCCCCCGCTCTTCGCCCAGTGCACCCCCTACCACCCCCTCTCCCCTCCCCTCCCCTGCATACCCCCTCCCTTCCATCCCCTTTCCCCTTCCCTCCCCTGCTCGAAACCCCCCCCCCCCCCCCCCCCCGCGCGCCGCCATCAGGGAAGGCCCCCCCCCTCCCCCCAGAGTTCCAAAAAAAAAGGAGAGACAGAAACCTAACCTAACCATAACTTTTACCTAGGTTAGTCTAACCTAGGTTAAGTTAGGATAGATTAACCTAGGTTAGGCTAGTTTTAACCTCAATTAAGTTAGGATTAACTTAGGTTAGTTTTAACCTAGGTTAGGTTAGCTACATTTAGGTTAGTTTAACTATTAGTTAGTTACACTACCTAGGTTAGTTGAACTAACTATGGTTAGTCTAGCCATCACTAGGTTAGGTTAGACTAACGGATTAGCATCTAACTAGATAGTTAGGTTAGTTACACTAATTAGGCCAATTAGGTCAACTAAACTAGGTCAGTTACAATCCCTCAGTTGGACTTAAAGTCCATTCACACCACCTTTAGGACACCCCCCCAAGCAAAATTTACCCCTACTTTAACCCCTCGTAACTCATCCGTTTGGAACCCAAACTGAACCCTGTTTGAACCCAAATTTTACACACGGAAACACCACACTATGGGGTATTTTTCCAGCTCATTGCACACCATTTCGGCATCCCTAGCACTCGCTCATTTGTGCCCCTATGTGAGCCTCGTTTCGCACAAATTCGCTCATATTTTCACGCTGTGACCTCCGATTAACGATCCATCTGCACCAACACAATTTCCTACACACGTAGGACAATCTTAGGCACATTATTAACACGACAGTCCCTACACAAACTAACACCACTCTAATCCTCCCAACAAAACTACATCCACACCCGCACTTGTGGCAGCGACAACCTTGGCAAATCTTGCCCAATCTGCATGCAGCTACATTCCAGCCAATGCCTCTGACTCCAACGCTCACCACATCCACATACAACTCTGTTGCAACCACCGCCCCCGCCAATCCTCTACCCCGAATCCCCCCCTGAAATTCAATCACTCCCTTTAACTCCTCCACGCCCCAACATGGCTGGACGCCGTCATGACAATGATGGGGATATTGACCCGCAAAGGCTAACAATTTCTTTAATCGAAGAAATAATAACAATCACGACAGATGCCCCTTGGGAAAACTGGAACTTCCCAAATATAATGGTAGGGGAGATCCAACCCGTTTCCTCCAGCATTTTGATGCCACATGCCGAGCAGGTGGCAATCAATCCCATGAAACCAAGGTGGCTTGGTTTCCCATGGCCTTAATTGATGAAGTGTCTGAATGGTACCTGAACCTTCTAGTGGAAGAACGTGCCACATGGGATTCCCATGGCCTTAATTGATGAAGCGTACGAATGGTACCCTGACCTTCTAGTGGAAGAACGTGTCACATGGGACCTACTTCAAATAGAATTTAAAAGATGCTTTCAAATGGAGAGGCTACAAGATGATCCCACTCTCCAACTCAGCAAGCTTAAACAAGGCCGTCGAGTAGATGTACGCACATACCTGGGTAAGATGAAATGATTAATCACCAAATGTGACCCATGCCCAGATGCAAAATACCTCATGGCATGGTTCATTGCAGGACTACGAAAGAAAATCCAAAAGGATATGAAAAAGATAAACAGCTATGAAACGTTTAGTGGTGCTCATGCGGTAGCCATTGACATCGAGGATGGCATGACCGACGACCGACTCAGACACTAGCAGTGATGATGGCAAATCTAGTACACATGATAAGCGCTCGAAAAAGGAAAAATCAAAGGCCACTGCCGAAACATCAAATGAAGATCACCTAGAGGCCATGACCCTAAAGCTGAAAGAAGACCTCAAGAAGACATGATGTAGGCCATGGAATAGCAACTTCAATTGTCTCAGTCGTAAACTCAGACATATCCACGGCGAGAAAATGTCTGGTGTCCACATTGCATGGCCAATCATATAGCAAATGAGTGCCCAGTCCTAAGAGCCAGGATCACTGCACAAGCAAATCCATCGCCAAGGTTGTGATTCCATATCTGTGTCATCGGTGGCCATGATGAGAAGAGTTGCATCTTCAACATGCACAACAACCCGCCTCGACCTCAACAATACCAACCGACTCTCATGCCAGTATATAGGCAATTGGCACTTGCACAAGTGCCCCCAGCTCCAAGGCTAAATCTTGTTCCCGTTCGGACACAAGTCCCACAACTACTCAGGAATCCGAATCCACGACTATATCCAAGAGCATCAAATCTAGCTCCTCAGGCAGTTCCAATACATCAATTACAAGCCGAGGAAGTAGACTCGCCATTTGAGTATGAAGTAGAGTACCCAGTGTACTATGTAGAAGGTGTAGAGGGTCTAATATCAGTTTATGCAAATCAAGTACACCCCAATACATATTGCACACCAATCAAGTGCTACGGTTGTGGAGAAAATCATCGGATTGCAGAGTGCCCTCATCGTGGTAGCCCAGCTACTTTCCAACCACTCTGCAAAGATTGTGGCATAGGACATGCCTGTATGGATTGTCCCATGAAAAATAAGATCCCAGAACAAATAGAGGTTAAGCCTGACATCCCTATCGGCATCATTGGGGTGGACCATCAAAGTCTGGGTCAGGCAAGTGTAAAATCACAACCTGTAAATGCAATTACACGCCAACAGAAAGAGGCCACCAAGGACCCTAACATTCCAATCCAACCTAAGAGACTTCTAAAAAAGAAAACACAAGTTCCTCCACCTCTGCCAAGCAATGAGCAGCAGCTCATCCACATCAACTCCCGAGCCTCAAATAAAAGAAGCTGCATACTCGAATGCAGAGGTGGAGAATGCTTGCTTTCAGGCACTTCAACAATGGGTACAAAAGGAACAAGCCCAATTTGAGGCTGAGAAACAAGCTCAAGACCCAATCCATGACTTGGTCCCACAAAGTATTGATACTGTACTCGAGCCTTTGTTCCAACAACAGACTCCACAACATAATGTGCCGCCATGTCAACTTGAAGGAGCCGCACTCTCTAGCATCTTGCGTTGCCCTGTGTCAATTCCCATCGAAATCCTCCTACAAAATTGTCCCAATCTCTGGGAGAGTTTCAAAGGATGGATTGAACTCACAAATCCCCCTCCACCTATGAACGACATCAAAGATATCCCTGTGCGAATGGGTGAGAGAGATGACATACGCAACATTATTGTGCCTTTGATCCACAAGGCATATAATGAAGTCCAAGCCATAATGGATGGTGGAGCAGGTGTAAATGTCCTATCAAAGGAGCTCTACGAAGAATGGGGTCTCCCACCAATGCAAAAGGCTAATTTCAACATACACCTTGCCGATGATTCACAGCCTAAACCATTAGGAATAGTGAATGGCATGTCCACAAAGATCGCAAGAGTCTGCTTTTCCCTTCAATTCACAATCTTGGATCTCCCCAAAAAATCCTATCAAATCTTACTGGGACATCCTTGGTTATGGGAAGCATCAATCCTCCATGACTGGGGAACTAATAGACTGACAATCTAGAATCGTGACACCGCCGTCAGGGTGAATGTGGGGACAGGAGCTATTAAACCAATTGTGCCTAGCATTGACTGACACATCTTCAACAACAATCTCAAGCAAATCAGCTCCCTTACAACAACATGCCATAGCAGGTGACTCACAAAGCAATGTCAATAATTGGATATAAACATTGGCAACCATCGACAATTGCCATTCATTAGACCCCACCTTCTCATAGATAGATACTAAGGTGCTACAGGTACATCCTCCACTCCCACATGAAGAACCAATCAATCTAGAGATGCCATTCTTTATGGCTGACCTCGAGTGGGATAATGAACTTGAAGAAGGTACCCATAACAATGATGACTCAGATTCTCCTTGGAATCTTGAAATAGAGGCTAAGAATGCTGAAATGGAAGGCCAAATCTTTGATAATGACTTAGCCATTCTACATGCCCTAATGGCAGTCGAGCTCCCAAAAGTTGAACCTCCAAAGTTGAATAACAGCAAAAGATCCCGCAAGAAAGCTGAAGGAGGAAATCACAAAAAAGCCAAGGCCGAGCACTTCAATGAATTCGAATGAGTCCAATGAGGGATTGGAAGGAGTATGCACAACAAATGAACCCTTACTTGGAAACACTTTACCAGTGGAAAAGTTACCCCATAGTTCCCAACATAAGAAGTTTTAGAAATATAAGCCACATGTACGAATGAAGCTCGATCATGAGACTTCAGAAAAAGACAGTCAAGAGGAGCCTAACAAATTAGTAAATGCAACTATGCCACCCAGTACACATGACACATGTCAGGCTAGTTAAACACCATCAGAGGCCGATCTTCGAGAAGTGCTGGAATACTTCAAGAATTATACAAGTGGCAGTGCGCCAATAGCAATGCCAAGACCACTTAGAGAATCTGAAGTTCAAGAAATTGATACATTGGAGAAACTCCAATCTATGAGGGACCGGCAAAAACACGCCCAATAAACCTCGCCCTTGAAGGGGAGGAAGAAAAACTGGTTTTCATTGGGAAACAGCTTCATCAAGAAGATGAAACCAAACTCAAAGCACTCCTAATGGAATACCGTGACTGCCTAGCATGGTCATACAAAGAGATGAAAGGAATTTCACCAGAAGTGGCAGTACACATGATACCTATAAGCAAAGGTGCTCACCCTAAGGTATGTGGACCTTATCGCACAAATCCTAAATATGGCACCATGGTTTATGACGAGCTGGAAAAACTCCTAGATGCCAGATTCATCTACGAGATAGAGCACACTGATTGGGTTTCACCCATTGTCATTATGTCTAAACGCAACAAGAAGCTCAAAATATGTGTAAACTTAAAAAATGTGAATGCCACCACAATTAGGGATCACTATCCCCTATCGTTAACAGAAACAGTGTTGGAAAAGGTGGCAAGTTTAGAAATATATAGCTTCTTGGATGGCTTTAGTGGCTATAACCAAATGCAAATCGCTCCTAAAGACCAATCAAAAATAGAATTTGCTACAAAATGGGGTATTTTTACATATAGAGCCATGCCATTCAGCCTTTGTAATGCCTCGGCCACATTCCAGCGAGTCATGTTCATAGCTTTCAAGTCATTTTTGAATAAGTTTTTACAAGTGTTTTTGGATGATTTGTGCATCCATTCAAACAAACAGGACCACTTCATATGTCTTGAAGAAGTACTAATCAAATGGAGGGAGTATGGCATCTCCCTAAATCTAACAAAATGCCAGTTCATGGTCACCCATGGAGTTGTTTTGGGACACATCGTCTCTCAACATGGGATTGCAACTGACATGGACAAAATCAAAATCATCATGGAATTGCCTCCTACAAATTCCAAAGGTGTAAAAGTCTTTATGGGACATGCCGACTATTATAGAAGATTTATATTGCGGTATACCATGATAGCTAGACCACTGTACAAACTATTGATGGAATTCTTATGGACCGAAGAGTGCGATCAAGCTTTTGAGCTTTTAAAGTGGTGCCTAATCATAGCACCCATCCTTATATCTCCCAATTGGGATATTGATTTTCATGTTCATATTGATGGATCCAAGTATGCAATTGGGAGTGTGCTTTGTCAACCTGGTGAACATAAGAAAGACTACCCATTCTACTTCGCCAATCGATAACTCAATGATGCAGAGATCAACTATACCACCACCGAAAGAGAAGCCCTAGCAATGGTGTATAGTGTAAAGAAATTTTGGCACTATCTACTAGCAAATGATTTTGTCTTCAACACCGACCATCAAGCATTGCTTTATCTTGTGAACTGTCCGTGTACAATAGGAAGAATAAGTAGATGGCTACTCTTGCTTCAAGAATTCAACTTCAAAATAGTGGTCTACAAAGGTGCCCAACACTACATTGCCGATCACATGGCTCGAGCCAAGTCGGGAGAAGAAGCCAATGGAGTCGAAGATGACTTACCAGATGCCACACTATTTTAAATAGATGTTGTTCCAGAGTGGTGTGGAGATATCATTGGGTACTTGATGGCAGCTAGACCACCCCCTAAACTGAATGAGAGTGCTCTCAATGGAAGTAAGAACGGAAGAGGGAGAGAGAGAAACAGAGAGCCACACAAGTTTTGGTGGGTGCAGAACACCCACAGTGACCTTTAACCCCCACAACCTCCCACTTAAAGGACAATGTGCCTTTAAGGGAGAACAACGAGTGAGCATACTATCCAATGCCCATCAATACACAACAATACTCAAACCGCTGACTAGGTAGACTCTTCGTCAGCATATCTGCAGGGTTATCATCTGTATGAACCTTGACAAGCTCTATGCACTTGTCCTCAAGTACCTCCCTGATGAAATGGTACCTAACCTCAATGTGTTTGGTCTTTGCATGAAAGACCGGATTCCGTGCTAGTTGAATAGCACTCATAGAATCAATATGCAATGTCGGTACACTTGTATGAATCCCCAAATCTCCCACTAGCCGATCAAGCCATATAGCCTCCTTGCAACCCTCTGTGGCTGCAACATACTCAGCCTCTGTGGTAGACAAAGCAACACAATTCTGTGCGTGAGACATCCACGACACTACACCACCTGCAAAGGTGAACACGTAATCAAAAGTGGATCTCCTAATATCCACATGCCCTGCATAGTCTGAATCTGTGTACCCAAGTATATGCATGTCTTCTCTACCAAAGCAGATGCACATCTCCTTGGTACCCTTCATGTACCTCATGATGCACTTAACTGCCTCCCAATGCCTCTTTCCTAGATTAGCCATATACCGGCTAACAACTCCCACTACAAATGCAATGTCTGGTCTAGTAGCTATCATAGCATACATAAGACTCCCAACCACTGATGCATAAGGAACCTTGGCCATCATGGCCCTCTCCTTATCTGATTTGGGGCTATCTATATGACTCAATTTCACATATGGAAGCAATGGAGTACTCACTGCCTTCCCCCCCTCCATATTGAAACACTGCAATACTTTTGTAACATACTCCTTCTGTGAAAGCCAAAGGAGTTTCCTACTCCGATCACACATGATATGCATACCAAGAATATAACCTGCAAGTCCCAAATCCTTCATATCAAAGGCCTCATGCAACTTGGCCTTTAATGCATCTAGCTCATAAGTATTCTTGCTAGCCAATAGCATATCATCCACATATAGTGCCAGGATTATTATGCTATTATCCTTAGCCCTTTTAGTGTAGAGGCAGTGATCAATTTCACTCCCTCTAAGACCTTGGGACCGAATGAAAGCATCAAACTTCTGATACCATTCTCTAGGTGCTTGCTTAAGACCATCGAGACTCTTCTTCAACTTGCGAACTAAATGGTCTTTGCCCTTTTCTTCAAAGCCTTCTGGTTGCACCATGTAAATTTCCTCATGCAGATCCCCATGCAAGAATGCTGTCTTGACATCCATCTGCATAAGCTCCATATATTATGTTGTCACTAGTCCAAGGATGCATCTAAGTGTGGTCATCTTCACAACCGGAGAGAATGTCTCATCAAAGTCCACACCCTTCTCTTGCTTGAACCCTTAAGCGACCAAACGGGCCTTGTACCTAGGCACATCATCACTATGACCTTCATCTTGTAGACCCATTTACATGGCAATGCTTTCTTTCCATGTGGCAAAGCAACCAAGTCCCAAGTCTTATTCTTCAAAAGTGAACTCATCTCTGATTGCATAGCATACTCCCACTTGCGTTGATCCTCACGCATCATAGCCTCTCTGTAGCAAGAAGGCTTCCCGCAATCAGTAAGCATCACATAGTCTACCCCTGAAACAAACCTATCAGGCGGTCTAGACACTCTAGATGATCTTCTCAAGGGAATTTCAGCTTGATGTCCCACCTGCATATCAGCCACATTTGGCTCATCATTTCCACCAATAGATAATCCATCATCTACTCTTGATTGTATACCTATGGGAGTACTTGGTGGTACCATTTCTTGCACATTTGGTGCATGGACAGCTTACTGTCTATCAACATATGTAGGTGGATTCACATCCTGGAAATTGATTCTCATTATTTCCACATCCCTCATGGGTGCCTTATGCATCTTCTTCTCATTGAAGACTACATCATGGCTGCGTATGATCTTCTTTGCTTCTAGATCCCAGAGACGATAGCCCATCTCTCCACTTTCACCATAACCCAGAAAGATGCATTTCCTAGACTTAGGATCTAGCTTCTTTTGAAGCTCTTTTGGCACATGTGCATATGCCTCACACCCAAATATATGCAAATGAGAGTAAGAGGGCTTCTTGCCACTCCATGCCTTTTCAGGAATACCACCATTCAAAGTCTTACTAGGTGATCTATTGATCACATGCACTGCAGTCTTCATTGCCTCAGCCCAAAAACCACTAGAAAGACTTGCATTGGAAAGCATGCATTGCAACCTTTCTTGAATGGTATGATTCATCTTTTCTGCAACTAGATTTTGCTCTGGAGTACGAGGGGATGTGAGCTCCCTCTTAATCCCACGTGTATCACAGAAATGCTAAAAGTTATGTGAGAGATACTCTCCACCATTATCAGTTCATAGGCATTTAAGTGTTCTACCTGACTGATTCTCAACCAAGGCCAACCATTTCTGAAATACCTGGAACACATCACTCTTCTGAGCTATAGCATAAGCCCACACTTTCCTAGTTGCATCATCAATGAATGTCACATAGTATTTAGCCCCACCTAATGACCGTGTAGGCATGGGACCACATATGTCTGAATGCACCAAATCAAGCTTTTCAAACTCTTTCTTTCCCCTTCTTGCTAATTTAGTCTGCTTCCCGTAGAGACAGTGCTCACAAAATTCAAAATCAGAGAAACTCAAATGCAGTACATAAACCAAACGGCATAAGAGTTTCATCCCATTTTGGCTCATATGGCCCAACCAGCAATGCCATAAAGAAGTGCTTGGCTGCTCGGTTGTTGCAACAACATGATCAAATACCCCTGATACATGTAAGGGATACAAAGTCCCACACTTGGCGCCCCTGGGTAAAAGCATAGAGCCCTTCTGAATTTTCCAACTCTGAAGGCCAAAAGTGGTGTGAAAACCAGGATCATCTAGCTGACCCACAATCAGACATGGAAGAGGATGCCATGATGCAAATGAAGCAAAATCCCAAATGCTAGTACCTGCAAAAGAGAAATCACACCAAATACTAGGTGCACCTAAACATGTATGCCACAATAGAGTGAAATGTCACCAAAACTCAAAGCTCAAAGCATCAAAAGATATAGCTGACTCATGTGCATGTACTATGCATCCATATGAGCAAATCTGGCCCAAAAGAAACTGGCAACTGCAATGGCAATCCAAAATGCCAATAAGTGCCAAATGGCTCAAGCATTAACACCGTCCATGGGCATATGCATCAGCAATATCTCATCCAAGAGAGCATAACACTATCAATGCATCACATGCAATGTGTCAAAGCTGTCCTTCAGCAAAAAATAGCATCCATGTGCAAAGCGTCCATAAAAATAGCATCCCACAAGGCAATCTGGGCCTATCAGTGCATTCAATAAGGATCGTAAAGCATCCAAA